>NW_025407829.1:686635-775596 GCF_003324165.1 Naegleria lovaniensis
GACATCCCAGTACATGATCAAGGAGCATTGTTTTTGGATCAATGAACATTGACATTTGTCAGTTCCGAAAGGTTCTCAATACTCAACTTTCACATAAAGTTCAAAACAACTCGCACTCACTCAAATATTTCTCGAAAGAACCAACTCAAGCGTATTTTTTCGTGAACAAAAGCTGCAAGAATTTCGCTGGGGATTTTTAATAAAACTACGATCATAGTACGATTTTATAATGATTTCAACCCCTCAAAACTTGCCAATGCAATATTTTGTTGCTGACACGTGAGGGAAACACTACTTAATTTTTGGGTCGTCAATAAGTTGAATTGGCATTACATGAGCCGTGGTGGTAACGTCGTAAAACTTTGTCACGTCCAGGGTGGTATAGTATTGAAGGGGCCCTTACCCCTCTTTGTCATTGTCAACACCATCTCTTCGAAGAAAAGGGTGTTAAAAAAAATTTTCAATTTGTGGAGTACAATGTGATTGAGAAGAGTTTGAAAATAACACCAAGCCCGTCAAAAGTGCACAACAAATAGAACATCCTTGAGTGTAAGATGGTCTGTTGTTCTAGAATTTCATGTTGCTTGTTTGCACTTTACACGGGCTTTATGTTTAATTCAGCTAAAGTCAGAGACACCTTTTTTTAACGGCTGTTATTAATTGAATATTAGGTCTCACAATACCAAACAAAAGAATCTGACACTATAGGGAAAGAATCTCCTACCAAATGAAAATCTTGGTTTCAGCATGCTTAATTGTAGAACAGTTCAACTCTGAAACAAAATTTGAAAAATGGTCGGTGTTATAAATCGAGTAAAAAATAAAAGTGCGCTCGTAAAGAATCTTGTCTCGAATCTTGGTCATTTTTACTGAAGGAGTTGGCCACCCGTGGAAAGAACAACAAGTTCTTGGAAGTGCATGGTAAAAATTCGTTGTAACAAACTAGTTGTATTCCAATATCTCAATTTATTTCACCATTAATTTCTTTTTCAAGCTCAATAATTGTTCATTCGTAGGTTCTACCTTCAATCCTTCATTCACAACTTTCATGGCTTGTGTTCGCTGATTCAATTCCATCAAACATGATGCCTTTCGATAAAACACCTTTGTATAATTGGCATCCAATTTCAATGCCAAATCACAATATTCAATACTCTTTGAATAACGTTGTAAACAAAAATAACATTGAGCTAAATTCGAATACAGAATGTGTCGAATAGGATTGGAATCTTCTTGTTCACATGCTCTCTCATAGAGTGAAATGGCTTTGGTAAAATTTTGTTGTTTAAATGCATCATTTCCTTTCGTTTTTAGAGTTTCTGCAGAATATTGTTTGGAGGAATTGTTTGTTTTCACATCTTCTTCTTCTTCTTCTTGTTGAGATTTCATTCGTTCTTGATGTGCCTTACAGATGGGTTTATGTGAAGGCCAATCTTTTCTCTGACATTCGACACTACAATACTTGACAAGATTACATCCAGCACAACGTTTCAAACTTTGACCCTTGTCATTACTTTCACGTCCACAAAAATTGCATTTTGGTAAATCTTCGGTTTGATTCACAAGTTTCAAATGAGTTTTCAAAGAGGTATATTTGGTTTGAATGAGTTCAATCGCTTGTGATTTGAATACTTCTACTCCCATCATGTCATAGAAAAGTGAAAGAATGACATTTTGTGAAATTAAATTTTGATTCAACATGATGGAAGGTTGTTTCCAACTTTTCAGCTCTCGTGATATAAATTTCAATACGAGATCAATATCAATCTTGTCTTGAGCATATTCCTCTCGTAAGGCCATCATGAGGAATTTACAAATGACAGATTTAATGTCTCTCACTAAATGGTGTGGTTTGTTTTGAAGCACTTGCATCACTTTAGAAAGTAATTGCTTTTCCACAATGAGATTTCGTTTCAATTCGGAAGAGAGCATCATGCCTGCGAGACAGAACCATGAGCGAGCCCAATACATGGCCTCATTAGTTGTTAATTGCTTTGTTTCGTAATACTTTTTGGAAATGACTTGATACCATGTGAAACAAAGATCTTCAAGTGTTTTTCCAGAATTACTACAAGTTCTATTCTCAATACGAGAAATGTACTCTCGAGTTTTTTCATCCCAAAGTAAATGATTGATAATACTGAATGAATTGAGAAGTGTTGGAGCAGAAATGTAATAGACACTATTTTTCATGGTGAGCTTTTTCATGATCACTTCACTCAATGGGAAAATAAGATTGAATAATAAAAACTTAAAAATCTTAAAATCATTGGAATAGAATTCTTCTCTCATGGGAGGATGTCTTGAGAAATAGGACAGTAATGAAATGAGATGTGCAATCCAATCGTAGGTATCGTCTTTTTCAGGTTCTTTCAAGGCATAGACGACAAAGGCATCAAATAAATGTTTCTTTGCTGTCATGAATTCTAAAATTTCAACAAGCAAACCAGAATCTGTCACTGCTGTTAAAATTTGTTGTTGTTTCTTTGGTAATAGTCCTGTACTTTCCTTCACAACGGTTGGTAAACAGACCTCAGACAAAGTTTCGAAAATAAACTCCATAATGAGTGGGAAATCGATAAAATTTTCAACTTTTGGAACTCTCTTTTCACTCATCGTCTTTCCATAACGTAGCATTTCAATGAGAGCAGCTAACATGTACTTGTCAAAGATGAGACTCATGGCAACTTTTGGATGAGATTCACAGAGTGCTTTAAAACATTTTCTCAAATTGGCCATAATAATTCCATCAGTTCTACAATAATAAATGGCAGCAATGAGGTATTCTAGAATTTTAGTCTCTTTCAGAATGTAGTCAATTCTAAATAATTCTCCGTGTGTTCTCATGGATTCGAAAAGTGTGGTCACCAATCGAATACTCTCACATACAAATTGAAGTCGTTCACATCGATCGTCTCCCGTGTCGTTTCCAGTGAGATAGATGAACATTAACTCTTCCAATCTCTTAATAATTCCATAATCAATCAGATAAGTATACATTGGTTTTTCACTCCAAATGTTATGTGAAAATTTTTCAATAATCATTCCATCGTTTTCGACACATAAAGAGAGTGACCAGAGAGCATCATAGCTATAAGATGCCTTTTCTGAGTACACATGTTCAATGAGAGGATTCACGTCTTGAGGTAAATAATCAAAATGTTCAAAACGTTTACATCGTTCAAAGGATTCGCTTGAAAACTCTTTCAAGTCATTGATGTCAATATTGTCCATCACACTTCTTCCTTGCATTTTGGCCATTGCACGAGTACCATAATTACGGAACTAGAAAAAATTTCAGGATTACGTTAAACATGGCTCACTCAAATAGATACTTACTCGTATTAATAATTTAGCCAAATATTGAAATTCCTTCTCTTCTGCAATTGCTAAATTTTTTTCATTGCCATAATACTTTTTAACAAAAGCGGCTCTGTCAAAGGGAGTGAGACCTGCAAGAATGTCAGCTAAATGTAATTTCAGAGCTTCTGGAGAGTAAACCTCTGGATTGACCTTCATTTCAGTACTTGGTTGCTGACTCATCGTCATGGAGTGTCCTGTTCTCATCATGTTCAATACTCGTAATCTTTTTTCATTTTTCAATTTGTGTTTCATCTTGGATTCTTCCTTTGATGCTTTCTTTTTGAGCAAGGCGTCGTTTTTCACAAGTGATAATGTGTCAGTGGCTTTACAGTATTCATAAAAAGATCCACACAACTCTTCAATGGGGGAATCATGTGCGTATTGAATGGAAACAGCTTTAAAAATTTTCTTGTCATTAATCTTCAATTCTTTGAGATCTGAGATGATTAGTGAAACAATGTATGAATTACGACAATGGCTGAGAACATATTCATAAATATTAACCAATTCTTGGGTCATTTTCTCGTCATGGTTCATTCTTGCAAAGATTGATAAATATTCCACAGATCTCTTTTCGAATGTGTATTTTGCTTTGGGTCTTTGGGTTTTCTGTTTTTCATTCTTTACAGGAAGAACTTCTTTTCTCTTTCTCAATTCATCAAATAATAAACAAGCAATAACATTCCAGGAAATGGACAAGTATTCATAAAGGAAATTCTTGAGAGCAAAAATGCAAACAATTTCATTCTTCTTTTCATGCATGATGAAATTGCAAATTTTCACAACATGTCTTCTCAACACGAATGGTTTCAACAAATTACTATTTTTGGTGAGAATGGTCAACAAGTAAATCAAGTCTGATAATGTACAAGTCTTCCAATCGTTGATCATAAATTCCAAGAATTGATCCATTGCCGTTTCTGATGAGATGGCATTCTTCACAAGAGTTGGCTGAATATCACCACTATTGGTTTCCTGATTTGGTATCAAATGATTGGTAGACAAGACATTCATGACATGGGTGCCTTGTTCGTCTTGCATTTCTTGTGAGGGAATTTCTGGCAAGTTTTTAATGGCTTGTAATAAACGTACACAGGGTTCATATAGTTTTCTCAGTCTCGCTTGTTCTTTTTCGTATTGAACAGCCTTTGATGAAATTATTGAATAACGAACATTTCAACCCGGAGTCGGATTTGTGTCATTGAATTTGATCATCAATGAAAATATTCATTGCAAATATATTTTCATGTTAAGTTGGTAAAACACCATCCTTCAAACAACAAAATCTTCTTACCTCTTCTCCTTGCCAAGTGAAAAATTCTAAATCTAATTCACGATTCGGAATCAATAATTGAATTCTAGAAAGTAATGATTTGGGATCAAATCCTTTCTGTTGATCCTCTTCGTCTTTTTCTCCGAAATGTTCTCCACACCATTTGGGGATCGTTACTTTACGTTTGTCCAAGTAAATAATTTTGTTGGGGTAGAGTGACTTGGGTCGAAACATTTTTTTCAAAAAGAAAAAACTGTCAATCGTCAGTTGATTTTTGGAAAGTACAACAAAACTCTGCAGGCATCGATCGAACCTGCTAAGCAACGTATTGTTACTCTAAATACTCAATACAAAAATACAAATTTAATTGTAGTCATTGGAATTTTACCTTAATGGTCTTATTTAGTCTTTTTAGTTTGTTGATTATCTTCTGAATCGTCAACATTGATAGCTTCTCCTCTTGCTCTCTTTGCTTGTTGCTTCTTCTTCCAAGCGAAATATCCATTATCAGTTCCAAGCAACACGTCCCACCATATGAAATTGGAAGAATAAGCACCGTTATAAGTACGATGATGGAAATCGTGCAAATCTGCACCTCCACAGAATGGTAAAATATTATTTGGGGAGAATGGGAAATCATATCCTGAATGGGTTTCACATGCAGCTAATTGTCTAATATTGACCCAAATGAAAAGAGTCAAGATGTGTGGTCTCACAATGACTGGTCCCAAGAAGGTAGCAATTCCTTGGATTACAACCTCGACTGGATGAGCATAGGAAGTGGCCAATGAGCTTGGGGCATCAAATTCATGATGTTTGTAGTGAATGGTCTTATAGGCCCATGGTGTATGCATCCAACGATGCAACACATAGTGTCCTAAATCTTCAAAGAACAAGAAGGCAAGTGTTTGCCATGCAAGAGTCTTCCAATTTGGAATGTCCAACAGATCCAAGCTAAAGTAATCCACTTGGCTCAATACATAGAAGGCGGCAGTATACATTGGCAAAATAATGACAAAGTACACATAGAGGAGATACAAAGAAGCCCAAAAGACTTTGGAAGCCGAATTGTACTTTTTCTGTAATATATTGCAAGAGGGAAGTATTGTGCGGAAATGATAATAAGTGTAATAACCAAGTGCATCAATACAGATTCAATTGAAAGAAACGATGAAAATTTCAATATTCCATATTCGGGAAATGTATAATGTTAAACAAATGTCATGGGGATCGGAAGATCGGAGAGGCGCAAGTCCAATGATGAGACGGTTATTGGAGACAAATCGGAGTTGTAAACACTTACAGCTTGAATCTTATACTTCCTCAAGAATGAGAAATCAGCTTGTTCAATTAAAAACATAAATCCACAAACAAAGAAATAATTCAAAAACAAAACTGTAAATGGAAGAACAATCGTGACCATATTCAATGAATAATTCTCAAGCATAAATTTCCATAATTTCACTAGTCCGGCATCAAAAACGTTCATCTCAGCAAGCTTGTCTTCCGGATAGATTGTTGAGATATTCTTATTCACTGCAATGTAGTTATCAAGGAAGAATCCGGCTTCTTTGATACCGTTATGAACTTGATGAAGGAGTTGATTCATCTTGGTTCTACAAAAAGATGACAAAAGGGCAATGATACCAATCGTTTAATAATCCGAGAGAAAGAGCGGAATTGTTGTTAGATGATGAAATTCTTTGAAGTGTGCGTCTTCTTCTCAGGAAAGAAACTGGTCAGCACTGTGTACACACAACAATATTTTTTCTTGAAGCAAGCAAACGTTTTTTACTTCGGCCATAACTCGGCGGCTACGCACAGCTTTTCCTTTTAGGTTGAGGGTTCGGATTGCGCAATCAAGATTTACGTATGAGGCCTACCAACCAGCAGAGCTTTAGAGTATTGTCTGAAAATTTCACTGGATTAAGGTGAGAGAGTATTGCAAGCAGAGCGAATTCGCTCAGTCCACATCCAATTCTCTACGAAACACGGTCATACCAGTCTTGGTTCAATTACATAACAGTCAAAACGAATGTCAACAAGCTCGAAATCAATACGAGAAACCAATTCGTGCTAGACACAGTAAAGGTTGACCCTGGAGCGTCTGACGAGTAAATCAGAGAGAAGGGATAAAACACATCTTCTGGAAGGAAGGGAAGAAAGTTTGGAGCTGGATAGTTTTTCTGAATCGTCTCTTGGCCTGATACTCGCACAAATCTCACTCTTGTCTCAATCCAAAACGTATTACTCGAAGTGGTATCCCCGGTGAATGCCCATGTGAGAGGATAATAGACTCGTTTGACTCCTTGTACCTTCCATTGTTCATTTTGAACAGAGCCCGATTTAGCAATCACAACTTGATATTCGACTCCTCCAGCAATGTTATTACAAGTTGATTTCAACGAGTCCCAAGTCTGATGAGATGCGTTAAAAACACACACCAAGGGTTCACCCCAATCAAAGAAAATGTATCTCAGGTTACTGCTTCGAATTTCCAAAAAATAACTTACAGAGCTAGGTGTGGAGTCTTGCAATATTGCGACCCAGTCATTGGTGTTCGTGTAATCTGCATTTCCGTAACGTCCAATTTGTGTCACAGGAGACGACAATTGTGAGATGGAATTTTTAAGGCATAAACTTTGAAGTTCTGAAATGTTGAGGGAGAGGCTACATGAGTACACAGAGTCCACATCAAATAGAATGGAGGTCTTTGATGAGCATCCATATCCTGTTGGTGCTGTAAGACCATCCACTTGTTGATAAATGGCGCTCTTTTGATTATTTGTGACAGTGTATCCTGCGAGGAGAGGCTTTTTCCGAATGTAACCTGGGTTTCCGCTTTTAGGCCGAGTGGTGCCAATCAAATAGTCGTTAATGGTCTATTTTTGTGAATTTAACACACAATTACCATGAAATTTCAAAGTTGGGCACAAAAATGTTAATGTTACCCTAACTCACAATTTTCTACTTACTCCATTAATAAATTGAACATTATTGGTTAGAGTAACGGATGAAGGATTGACAAGCGTTGCAACTTTCACAATCAATTGGACGCTCGATATTGTACCAGTGTCGGTCGTTGAAAAATAATATCCCATTCCAATGACTGCATTGGTACAAGTTTGGGTAGCTACAGTGTAAGTGGTTGCTATATTGGTGTTGCTTAGTACGGTTTCCACACCTGTGCTGCTTACTGAAATGAGTTGAGCGACAGAAACTGCCTTAAAATTATTACTGTTTGGGTTTGCCACTGTTCCAACGACAGTACTGATCAATTTGTCGTAACTGAACTGGTTTGAACATCGTGATTGAAGAGTGTCTACTGATGTTGGTATCCAATAACAAGAATGAGTGAATTCATCGCTTTGAGCAAATTTAACAAATGACGACGTGTCACATAGCTCAGAGCTGTGGCTCCTAGGCACTGTAAGATAGGTCAATGTCAGAGTGGATGAAATGGGGCTTGTGGTTGTTGGAATTTTGTCTCCATATAAATACGTATCAGTTTTTTGATTTCCAATTGTGGGAACTGTTTCATAAACAATCTTTTTTGATATCATTCGTTTGTACACTGTTGAAGCATCCTCCTTGTCAACTGTTTTTTTAATGGTCGTTGCATCCAAATCTCCAACCACTGAGTAGTATTGACCATCCACCGATTCTGAAACACGAAATTAATAAAAGGTCATTCGTTGCATTAAGGCCGTATTTAAGCCAGACGAATTCATACACAAGGAGAAAAAACTTACTTCCTTCAAAATAAACACAAAATAATGGAGTACTTGGATCTTGGGTCACTTCTTTTGTACTAATTCCTAGAGTGTCTAAATTAGAAAATGTCACCAAGCTCTTCTGGACACACATATAATTCATGTCCTTTTTTGAGACTGGACTCAAACATTTGGAGAAGGTCTTCTCGACTGTAGATTGGGCACAATCAGGATCACAGCAACAGTTAGGATCACATTGATTTTTGGTCAAATCACAAACACATGAGCCAAAACTAGAGTCTTGAGAATTTGCAGCTGCAGGAGGCGACGCAGGTACTAAATTCCAATCTACAGAATAATCTTTTGAGGTTACATTCAAAGCTAGTATGATGCATAAATTAGGGCAAAATGTCAAAATATAAAAAACAGCGAGTGTGATCATGATCATCACTTGGGAGACAGAATACTCCGAGAAGGCCTTTCGCTTTGGAACTAATTGAGGCATTTGAACAGATCGGTCATTTTTCATCTTTTGTGTTTTCTTCCGAAGTGGGTTGTGCTGTAACGTTGAATAAATTAGGGTTCGAAAGTGAACCAGATTGAATATTTTTTTTTGAGTTAATGTTGTATTTGTGGAAGGCGGGAACACGCTATCAGAGTTGGTTCCAACAAAATAATTTCGAAACTTTAGAGTGTTCCCTCAATGAAACAACATTGCCTGACAAATGATTGAAAAAGAGCCCGACGTTAGGTGTGACACGCAATGTCGGGCTCTTTTTCTTTGATAAGGTTTGTGTTTAGTATTGGATGAACAGCGTCAATGAGATATGAGAACAATTATTAGGAGATGCTACACTCCCAACCAACCATTCACACAGGAGAATAAGCAACGGTCCACGAGTCATGCAACAATTTGTTTCTCGCTGCTCAGAATCGTCCAAATTGTTGCCAGACCATAAAAATCTCCGTACATCGGAGTTGACTGGAGGCTTCAAATCATTGCAATTTTTTTCATCAGCTTTTTTAAAAAATATCAACAACAACATGCAACTCAAATACATCATTGCCGCCGTGATGGTGTTGTGCTTATTAGCCGCACCATCAGTTACCGTTCAAGCTGAAAAGTCAGTCATTGGATGCGAAATTTGTGAATGGCTCGTTGCCACTGCTGAAGGCTTTGTGAATAAGACCAAGCCACAAATTGAACAAGAATTGTTGCAAATCTGTTCCAAGTTGGGTCCGTATGAACAAATTTGCGACCAACTCGTCTTGATGGAATTGCCAGATATCATTGACCAAATCATTGCTAAGGAACCACCAGCAACCGTTTGCTCTCAAGTCAAGATTTGTAACGGATCTGCTTTGGCTGTTGCTCCAAAGGCTGAAAGCAGCGGTATGTGCAACATGTGTCAATTGCTCGTTACTCAAGTTGGTAAGTTGGTGATATATAATGATGATATAGGAATAGAAACATAATAATAACCGATCTTTGAATGTGTTGTATTTCTAAATGGGCTCGATGAATTATTTATTATGAAATTCGTGATGATGATTGGTCGTCATCAACGGTTATGATATTTCATCATCATCATTTGCGAAATGATGGTTCCACGTCGATGTTCTGATTGATCCAACATTCAAATTCACTTGTACATTGGGTTCTGAATGATTCATGGCTTGTTATCGAAACATACCTTTTTCAGAAAATTGGGTTGAAAGCAATGACACCATCATGACCTTGGAAAAGAAGCTCGAACAAGTGTGCTCTGTCATTCCAGGACAATACTCTACTCTCTGTACCTATGCTGTTGAGCAATACTTGCCAATTTTCATTCATCAAGTTGAGAAGCAATACCCTGCTTTGACCATCTGCCAAGATGTTCACCTCTGCTCATCTGCTCAAGCTCCAGCTGTTGTTCAAGAACAACCACAAGTTGCCGAGTTGTGCCCAATTTGTAAGGCTGCTGTTGGTTTCTTGAAGACCAAGATTAACAATGTTGATGTCAACTCTGTCAAGCAACAGTTGCAATTTGCCTGCTCTTTCTTCCAAGTTCCAGACTGTCAACAAATTGTTGATAAGGCTGCTGAAATTGCTCAAGACCTCCAAACTGAAGATGCTCAAACCATTTGCAGCACTGTTGTTGATGTCTGTCCAAAGCAACAACAAGTTGTTACTTTCAATCCATTCAAGAAGTTCTTGGAAGCTAAGAATAGCAAATACTGCCCAACTTGTCTCGAAATTACCAAGTATTTGGAAGATTTGATTGTCTCTGATATTACTGTCAATGAAATCATCAAGTTGGCTGATGCTGGATGTGCTCGTTTGGGTTCATTGGAATCATTGTGCAAGAAGTTCGTTCCTCTTGCTGTTGATGAATTGAAGAAGTTGCTCTTGGAAAAGTTGACCCCACAAAAGGTCTGCTCCACCTTGAAGATGTGCGATGCTGCTGAACTCCTCCAACTCGCTCTTGCTCCAAAGGCTGCTGATGGTACCATGTGTCTTGCTTGTGAATATGTCATTAGCGTTGCTGACAATTGGTTGATTGCTAACAATACTCAACAAAACGTCAAGAATACTCTCGATAAGGTTTGCACTGAATTCGTTCCATCCGTTTATCAATCACAATGTATTGCTTTGGTCAACCAATACGAAGCTGAACTCGTCCAACTCTTTGAGAACAAGGTCTTCAACCCACAAACTGTCTGTAAGGCTATTGGTGTCTGCTCTTCTCAAAAGATGAACAGAATTAAGGCTTCAAAGATTAAGATGAACTAAATAAATCATGCCAATTTTGAATTTCGATTTGGGTTGTGTGTGAGATGGTTTTGATTCATTTCTGTGTTATAATTATTTTTATGGGTTAAAGGAAAAACTTATTGGTGTATTAATTGATAGGTAAAAAAGAAATACCTGTTGGTGTTTTCAACTCTTGTTGTGATGAAATTTCATGAATTGCGAGATAATGAATTTGTAGGTCCAACCAAATTGTGCTCTTGTCACTCTTGGTCTCACCCGCCAAATGTCATGTACAATTTTAAAAAAATAAATGCTGGCCTAAAACAATCTCTGAAACATCATTCCCAATCCATTGAATCTCTATTACACCACACGATCACAGCAATACTTCTTCAATACTTTTGCAGTATCGGAGAAGACATTGATCCTCTTCAAGTTTTAGTAATTGACAATGAACTACATTTCCTCTTCAGCAACCTCGGCAACCACCAACGCCGCATCCTCTCAAAATTCCAACACGGTATTCGCATCCCGTTCCACTCTCTTCCGTAATCGTCTCACTCCCATTCAAACGAATCATAACAACAACAATTATTTTTCCAATACCATTTCATCAACACCCAATGCTGCTGTTCGAGGAGGTGCCACGAATAGCAATATTATGATTATTAGCTCTTGTACGACCACTCCATCATCGACAAGAACTCAACCTCCACCTAGCACAACTCTCAACTCTCTTTTTGATCATCATAATAACACTAGTAGCAACACCAAGAATGTTCTTGGACATTCCCATTCGAGTAGTAATTTGCAACAACAAACACCCTCTTCAAGTTCACGATATGCCTCTCAACCCGCTGCTCTTCCTCAACCTCTCAACTATTCCAATTATTCCAATTACCATAATAACCCTACCAACAACACTCCTTTCAACAATAACAACATGATCCGAGCCACGAGTCCCAACAATGGCTTTACCTCACCACACCCTCAACAAGCCTTATTAAAAAATACTTTGCAACAACAACAGCAACAGCCTTATAGCGCGTTAGGATCGTCGTCGAGTACATTATCCAGTGCAAATACGAGTGGTACTACATACGCTATAACGACCACTTCTCCGCCTTCTACTTCTTCAGCTGGATTGAATTATCATCCGAGTGGATATTATTTGGAGAGTGGAGTGGTTGGTAAAGGTAATCATCCTTATCATCATCAACAGAACGGAAGTAATAATAGTAGTAGAAATTTGCAAGTTTTAACGGTTCCTGGATATATGAGACCTCGGAGCGGACTAAGTGATTTGAGGTCGTCGGTGGATACGAGTTTTACTGGAGGAACTGAAATTGAGGAAGATATCGAGTACTTGGATAATTTGAGCCCACATGGTGGATATTTAACACCAGATGAGTCATCGGTGAACAGCACAAGACAACTTTCACCATTAACGGATGATAGCGATGATATCGTGGAAAGCATTGACACTATTGAGGTGAGTAGTTATGCATTACATTGTCATTGAATTATTCATGAAATGGTTTCAAACTAATCTCAACAACTGCTTGTGGCTTCTTCGGTATGCATGTCACACTGCACTGAACACACATTCATGACAATGTGAATCAGTCCTTTTCGAGAGATACTCCCACAAGTTCTTCGTCGCCTCTCAAACAATATAACCTCGCCATGATTTCTCCACAGAGCCCTTCACCCAATTCAAAACAACAACAAACACAATACATACAAAAATCTCAAATTCAACCACAGCCACAACAACATCATCCAACTTCGTACTCAAAGATGAGACCATCGACTCTGAACAAGAGTGAAATTTTGCAACCTAACACATTTGTGGGAGCCAATACAGAACTTTCAACCTCTCCTGTGGCAAGGTCACAACAAGTCACACCTGCCTTAGCAAACCGAGCAACATCTCCCATAAATCATACTCCCAGCAGCACTTTGGGAAGTGGTACGTTCTTTGTGCCTTCCAACTCCTACCAACAACAGCCTCAACAAAATGTAAATAATGCATCCTCGACTGCTCAAAGCAACACCTCGAGCAACATGTCGATTCATACTTTCAGCTCACAACCCTCACCTTCACACCACCTGTATTTTAAGAACAAGAAGGCGAGTAATTCCAATCCACAGCCACCTCCTCCACAGCCAATTCAACAACCAACGCAGTTACGGGCACGAACTCCAACGACTATCATGGTTAACGATCTTCCATTGAGTGAAAGTGGACCAAAGAATGGAAATGCACAACAGCCATCTTCTTCTTCTAATCACGTCAACAGTGGGAATGGAATGTCAGGCAAACAAATCAAGCAAGCGTCGACCCATCCTTCGAAGCAATTGCCTCCAATGAAGTCAGAGGATGCTTCAAAACCAAGTCACTCACCAAACAGTCCCAAACTTCCAAAAACATCTGGAGCCTACTCGGCACCAACATCGTCGGAAAGTAACGCAAAAACTCCAAACTCTGAGGTTACGTCTGAAAAGAAATCCAAAAAGAAGCCCAAACAACAAAAGCCACAAATTATTAAGAATTATAAGAAGGGTGACTTCATTGGTAGTGGAGCCAATGGTAAAGTGTTCCTCGGGTATAACGTGGACGATGGCAAGTTCTTTGCTATTAAGGAGTGCACTTTTGAGAATGTTCCAGAGGATGTATTAGAAACTAAATTGGAAAATTTACAGAGAGAAATCAATCTCATGAAAGGGCTAAGACATGAAAATATTGTTCAGTACTATGGAGCAGAGGTAAATGGAACTACCTTAAACATTTTTCTCGAGTTTGTACCGGGAGGTTCTGTGTCATCATTATTGAGAAGATATGGAAGATTATCCGAAGATGTGACGCGTCAGTATACCATTCAAATGCTCAAGGGTCTCAAATATTTGCATGATAATAGAATTATTCACAGAGATATTAAGGGAGCGAACATTTTGGTGAGCGTTGAGGGTAAAATCAAATTGGCTGACTTGTAAGTATTATAGTGATCGTGGACTTAAATTTCATACATAATTCACCAATGCTGGTTGGAACACCTGTCAATAGTGGAGCATCACGTAAAATACAGGACATTATGACCCTCTCCACTGAATTTAAATCATTAACTGGAACACCACATTTCATGGCACCTGAAGTGATCATGCAAACAGGGCATGGGCGTCCGGCAGATGTTTGGAGTATTGGATGTACCATTGTTGAAATGTATACAGGTAGACCTCCATTTTCAGAGTTTACAACTGCTGCTGCGGTCATGTTTCACATTGCTGCATCAACAGAAATGCCTTCATTTCCTGATTTTGTTTCTGAGGGATGTAAGAAATTCCTTGCTCGATGTTTCATAAGAGATCCCAATAAGAGAGCCACAGTAGATGATCTGTTGAATGATCCTTGGATTACGCAAATAGAGACTACGAGTGATGACGAATCAGTGGCCACTCCTACCGAACCATGTTCATCGTTCTCTTCTCGTAGTGGAGGTGCAACAGTAGAGGACACGACACCTTCGTCTGGATCGTTCTCTCCATTCCTAGAGTTCAATAACGAAGATGACTCTTTCTTCGCTCCGCATGTGGACATGTCAAGCAAAATTTCTCAAGACATGAAGGGTGACAAACAGCCACTAGGTGTTGTTGAGGCTAAAAAGGGCTACAATAGTAAGAAGGATATTAGTCAATTCTTGAGGAAAAACTCCATGTGGCAATCTCGTTCTTTCAATTCCTCTGCTTGGGAAATGTTCAAGGGAGAGAATCCTGACGAAATTCCAAGCTTTGATGCGCGAAAGGTAGAGAGCTCAGACAGCTCCTCAGACTTTGAAGACGAAGGAGAAATTACCAATTACTTTGATGAAAGTTTTTCTTCCCTTACCAATAATTATGACCACTCCGAACTTACACCTGGAAAAGAGTTTGATGGATTTAACTCTCTCAGAACAGAGTATGATGCCAATGACGTTGTTGTCAACACATCTCCATTGAATACTATCGATGAAAAACCTCAAGAGCAAAAGCCATTGGAAAAGAAGAAAAAGGAACGTCTCCGTAAAGTTCGTCGAAAACTCGATGAAGAGCTTCGAAAAGAAGCTAGCACTGAGTTACCACCACCTCAATTAGTTTCTGACAGTTCTCCCAAGAAGGACAAGAAGAAGAAGAAAAAACCTCATTCACAGATACCGTCTCAACTACCTCCGTCAACCAAGCCCATTGAGCAAGACCCTCTCGATTCTGACTTATTTCCAGTGATTGAAATTCCTAAAAAAAGTCACTATCAAATGGAAAGGGAGAGAGATGAAATGAAGATGGAAGAGGAAATGAAAATACTGCAAATGGAGCAAGAGCTTTCAAAATTGGATCATGACGTAATGTATCCTTTCCCATCTCAGCAATCTAATATGAAACTTGAATCTCCAAGAAAAATTCCACCCATTCCTCAAACCTCACATTCCAAAAGCAAATCCCAGCCAACTCCTAGAGAACGCCCCAGAATTAAATCAGCTCCAATTAAGAGAATAAGCTCTGACGAATTGAGTGATACAATTTCTCCAATTACTCAGCTGGGTAAAGCTACTTCTCCAACAAAATCACCAGGAGCTCTTAAACCACTTCAAGTGAAAGAGTATCGATAGTGCGTATTGACGTGTTTGTCAAGTGAGAAAAATTAGACTCTTTGTAACGCTATTGAGTTATTACTGGATGCAAAATCTGCATTCACAAGTATTGATTGTCTCACAGTATTTTCAAGCACATTTCATCCAATTCTTTCGTGACAGTCTGTACAAAGTGTTCTGCTTCGTTCTCATCGTTTAAACAGAACTGTCTAAAGTTTTCAATATTACTTAGCAAGTCAATAAAGTGAAAATGTTGCAAAATTTCTTCATACATGTTCGACAAGTAGGGTTTAAGAAGAGAAGTGAAACGGTGTTCCAAATCAGTCACACCAATACACCAATCTTGGAGAATGGTTCGATAATCTTCCTCAATCACAGAGAGACGAGCCCATTCATAATCAATAATTCCAGTAATTTTCTTGCTCTTGGGACAAATCATGACATTACTCATGGAGAGATCGCCATGACTGATAAAAGTTGAAAGATTTTCCGTTTCTACCCTCTCTCGAAAATCTTCATTCAAATATTTCTCAATATACTTCTTCATGAATGGAATGTATTTTTTAAATCTTCCATTTTCTATTCGTTGAAAAATTGGAATTCTAAATTCAATAAGAGATTTTAAATAATCGACATAATTTGCAAATGGTCCTTTCTTACTATCCACATACGGACAAAGAGTCACACCAATCATGTATTTTTCATTGTGTTCTACTCTCACATTCATCATGTTCAAAAAACTTCCACCAAACCATTTCACAGTTTGGTTCTCATTTTCCACAAATTTCAATTCAAAACTTGTTCGATTTTCTTCATGAGTGGTATCCCAACCAATTCTTTCCACACACAACTTGGAAGCCACTCGTTCTTTCATTTCCATTAAATAATGAGCAATTTGTTCAATCCAAAATTTTCGTTCATCAACATCAATGACTTGACTGTGTTCACTCATTGAAATTCCTTGTAATTTTTCCATTAAAAGATATTCGTAGCCACATAGTGTTCCGTCGAGATCAAAATCCCATAAACGCGGAACTCGAATATATTCAAAATTATGTTTTTCCTTATATAGAAATTGTAATAACGTAATTTCATTCACAGTTTTTGCTCGTTTCCAAGCATCTCCCAAAGTATTCACTTTTAAAACAAATTCTAAAACGTGAGAATTTTCTTGAGTATCATTCGTATTGGGTCGTGTGAAATTATTGTTAAATTTCACCAACGACGTCGAATTTGAAACTGGAATGAACAAGTCTGCTGAAAAATTGAAAGACTCTAACACTTCTCTCATCCAAATGAAATAGACCGAATTAATCACTCCTTCCGATTCTGCAAAAAAAGAAAAATTAAATTCATAAAATTTTACAATATCATTTTCGGAAGACACTTTTTGAGCTTTCACATCCTCATGATTCGATGAAATCATTGGATGTTTTAAAAGTGCCTGCTCGAGAATGGATTGCACATGATGCGACGAGAGAATATTTAAACTCTTATTCATTTTTTTTTGTCCTTCAAATTTTATGAGCGGTTTTTTTTAAAGTCACATGTCAAAGAGTGAGTGGTTGAGTTCATTAAGGAACTCACAGGATTAATAATAAAAATGAGAGAGTTCATGCGAGTTTTACATGAATAACGTGAATATTTTCTACAATTTACAAATGGTGAATTAAATGGATAGAGTTCATCCACTCGACTGTTCCATCAAGAAATTGAAATAATTTTCCAAAACGTGAAAAATAGTAGTTAGAAATCATTAGAAAACAGACGTAATGATGGTTAGCTTAGTAATCTCTTAGTGTAAGGCATACATGACCAATATGGTTGTGAGAATGAGAATAAAAGATGCAATGATGGCACTCTTCCATAACGTTTCCTTATCTCCAAATAGGTTCATCATTGCGCTACTCGTTGTTGATAACGAAGAAGAAGATTCATTCTCCTGTGATGAAGACAGCACCTCTTCGTTCTTCTTTTTCAAATCTTCACCATCATTCGTGGAAATGACAGGTTCTGGCATATCATGATACAATTCAGTCTTTCCAAACACTCCTTTCAATTTCGTCGTTTGCATTTCCTTCTTGGATTGTTGCTTGTACTTTTTCAATTCAGCATCTACTAATTTCACAAGGGCACTATCTTCGGAAGCATACTTTTCTTTCACTTCTTGCATTAATTCCTTACCCTTTGTTTCCTCAATACCATCCAAATAACACTTGGCTCGTCGGAACATGATTTTCTTTTCAGAGGCATGATCTTTCAATTCCTTATTATATTCTTCAGCCTTTTCCAAATGATCCAAAGCCTTAGAATACTTGCCCATCTTCATTAAACTTTGAGCCATATTCAATTGAGCAGCTGTTTGATAGGAGAGAGCCATCTTCAACTCGTCGGGTGTGCTCTCACTCTTCTTGAATAAAACTCCCATAAAACGATCAATCTTATCATATTCATCGACTGCTTCTTGGAACATCTCTTTACGGTAGAATTCATTGCCTTTCTCTTTCAAGAGTTTGAGAGCTCCGAGTCGATTCTGAAGTGATTTGGGTAAATGAGAAAATTCATCAAGGCTAATGTTGTTGTCATAGGAGGTTCCATCAATGGAGGTTGTATTATTGTGGTTGTTGTTTTCAGTAGTGGTGGTACTACTACTATTGGATGCTTCTGTTGTTGTATGATCATCGGAATTGGTCGATGATGGAATCAATGATTCCGATACAGTCGTTGAGTGGTTTTGAGAAGAAATCATTCGTTTGATGAAATATACTATGAAATAACACTAGTTTGAATTCAAACACGTTTGTATCGTGATAATATAGATGACTTTGAAAATCGGAATGATCCAGAGAGGTGTGTGGGAGTATACACAATACAACTAGCGCTCAATTTTTCTTTTTGTAAAAGTTTGATGGAATT
The DNA here is from genome assembly GCF_003324165.1 of Naegleria lovaniensis. Classification (NCBI taxonomy): domain Eukaryota; phylum Heterolobosea; class Eutetramitea; order Acrasida; family Naegleriidae; genus Naegleria; species Naegleria lovaniensis. The sequence continues at coordinate 705,263 of NW_025407829.1, forward strand.
TGATGCGATACTTTTGGTCAAAGTAATTACTACCATTAAGATTCGTTTCTGAGGATGTATGAGACTCTGGCGGATGTTAATGCAACATTATTTTCAAACACAATTGTTTAAAATTATCAATAAGATTTATTCAGGATACGATCTCTCACGCACAATTTGAAATTCACAATTTCTTTGAAACAACATATTCGAATGGAATTACCTATTTACTTGTGTTGCAAATCCTTCTCCACTCGTTGCTTCTCCTCTTCAGTCACACTTCCTTTTTCTCGATTGAAAATTTTGACGGTAGTAAGACCTTCGGAACTGTAAATTTCTGGATTTTCTGGAATGAGACATCCGACAGGATTTTCTCGAACGAAATGTGGAGAGTCTTCATAGTTGATTTGAGCGAGTTGTCTGGATTGTGGACTTCTGGGTTCTGTTAAATCGACAGAGGATGCTGCAGGTTGATTTGGGGTTTGACGAGTGGACATTTAAATCAGATCGTGGTAATGTTGAGTGGTGTGGTTTGTGAGTTTTTGTTGTTGAGTGTGATTTCGATGTGATAGTGTCCAATAATGTTTTTCTTTTACACACCTCTCGATTTGTTGGTTTCTGAAAATGGAATTTTGATTTTTTGGGAATTTTCTAAATGGGTTGTGAAAAATTTGACCATGCCAAATAGGTGTACCAGTCCTATGAGCATTCCCTAAATTCCCATAGTGACACGTTGTTTCTTGGATGAGGATTTGACATTTTCAAGTATGTTTGCTTGTCCCTTCTCTCCAATCTCATCGATACTCTTAATGCATGGCAATACGGTGTATTTCTGTCCTATAGGGAAATACATGAACAAATAGAATGGTTCATCTGGATACGTTTGTGTCACATTAGTTATATGAAGTACTTCCTTTCCGTTAATGAGATAAATAACTTCACCATTGTCAAGATCAAGTATCATTCCAAGAATATCCTCTGGATCTAATACAGAGTAAACTCGAAGTAATTTCCCGTCGACCTCTTTGAGTCGGTCAATGATTTTCTCGCCTGGATGTATCATGCATGATCCATCTCTCAAGTACAAGATGTAGTCGAATTGTTGGGATTTGATTTTTTTCACCTCACTTTCTTTGATGAATCCTACACCACTTCCAAAACGAGTCGTGTTGAATGTTACTCTGAAATAGAACTTGCCTCTCGTCATGCCAAAGTTGCTGACGAGATAGCTTGATTCTTTAGTGGATGTATTTTCCAGACACATGGTTTGAAATGTGGGCATTGAGAGTTGTATCACTTTGGTAGGTCCAAATGAATTTTTCAAATGCCATCGCTTATAATCTTCTGTAAATTTAATCTTGTAGTCTTGCCATGTTATTTCCATTTGATTGTTATTGTTACTGGTATCATCATTGTGTTGATGATCGTTCCCATAGACATAATCGCCAGGATAATTGACACTTGACACTATCTTGCTTCGTTTATAATCAAATAAATTAATATAACAAAAGTTTTCATAATACTCCTTCCAGATCTTGTTTATCATTCCGTTACTATTTCCGAGGCCATAATAAAATGAATTTAGCATTTCAATCTTTACAAAATCCATCGGAGTCATGTAATGAAAGATATGATATAACACTTCAAGTGGGAGAGAACCCAATAGGTCTTGATCATTGCTTTGCGAGGAGAGATGAACTCGTATCGGAGAGGATGGTGCAATAATTTGCTTGAGAAATTGTTTCATTTTTTTTTAAAGAACATCTGCCTGTAAGTGTGTTCCAAGTTTCGTTTTGAAAAAAACTAATCTTAATGTCAATGTCAACCAAGTGGGAAACGGATTCCATTAATGATTGGCAAATATTCAACACATTCATTTCCAAGTTGATTCATCTCTGATTCAACAAAGTCTATTCTTCAAATATTCGCTCTTGGCAATTTATTCATACAGAGGGAGAGATTTTTCTCTTTTTAGTGGCAGATGTATTATCCTAAGTGCGTTCTGAAAAGATTTTATGATGAAAAAGTTAGCCTTATCCCCGCTACTCGCGGTTGACGTTAATTTTTAACGTTTTTTCGTCAAAAATTACAATCAAAAAGTTAACGAAAAAAATTTTATTCTCGCTTGAAAAGCGTTAATTATTGACGAAAAAACGTCAATAAAAAGCGTTAATTTTCCACATTAACGATTTCATTATTCACGCGTCAAATTAACGTCAATTATTATGATGTTTCATAATAAAAATAATTGACGAAAAATTAACGCTCCTTATTTCTCAAATTTCTCTTTCATTCTCGCTCAACCAATCGTTCACTAATTCAATCTCTTCAAACCACTCCAAATCTTCAAATCTTGTATATTTATCCATTTTCCTCACATTCATTCATCCAAATTCTCTAATTTATATCCAACAACAAAGCTAAAGTAGCCAATTTAATGAATATAAATGGTAAATGAAAGATGAATTGGATTGACATTACTTACTTTTGAATAATTTAAGCTATCGGGTTGAAATATCATCTAATTCAATACTTGTATTTCATATCATCTTTTCATTTGTTTATCATGATGTTGGTTTTGCATTCAGTTAAAATATTTTTCAGTTGCGGCATAATAATCATAGTGATCAATAGTTCAATCAAAACACACTTCAAATTCATATAAATGATATATCAATTTGTCATTTGTTTTGATATCTCTATTGCACTGACATTATTATTCACAACAAGTCATATTTTAACATCAATCAAACCAATCCCTATTCATGACAAACAAATGCCTCGATGATCTAAATACACTCCAGGCTTAAAATGTTTAAACATCAAACTCTAAAGCATTGAAAGCTCTGTTAATCAATCCATAATAATTAACAACCTACAAATAATCCTTCATAATACCAAGCAAATTCAGCTTGAAATTCCATAACTCGATAATATAACATCTTTTTCAGTTCTACCATTGACAAATGTTAAGAAAGCGGTTGTTTGGTTATTGTTGCAACTACAATCCTTTAACTCTCAATGCATAGTGGGACAAGAGGGTACGAATAATCAAACAACCAACTGTGGATCAAATATACTTGAAGTCTTATCATCCCTATCCTCAATTGATTATCATTAAATTCAATCCCTACCTCAAGATATCCCTTCATTATCTGGATGTTAGAACTTGGCTTATAGAAAACTTTATCAATAAAAGCCAGCTTTGTCCTTTATAAGAGACAAAAGGCAAATGATAGCAAAGACAGTCCTCCATTTCGAGCAAACATGAAACGTGTCGATATCTTTGGATGATTTGGAGATCATACCTGTATCAATGAAACACGTACACTTACGCAAAGCAAGCTCTAGCAGCATATAAGATGAACAAGCGGCATCTGTTGATGAATGAATGTGATTGTTGAACGTGGAGGCTGCTACAAGCTTTTGAGAATTTTTTTAAAACAAATTTTTTGTGTAATTCAAGATTTTACAACGACTGCTTGCTCTTGGTTTTGGATTCATGCTCTTTCTTTGATGCGTTGTGTTTTAAAGTTCGACTTAAATTCATCAATAATATTCGTTCCGCTTTCCACTTATCCAATGGCACCTCAGTACATTCTAAAATGCAATCAATTACAATATCTTTCTGATCATCTTTCAAAAGAACATAATCCTTATCAAACAAATAATTGCTAACAATGCCAAGCCGAGCCGTCTTGTTGCTGTTGATAATTCTGGACACCAAATTTGGGGGTATTTGTTTCACATTAGCACCATATGTGACAGAAATTGTTTTGCTTGGAAGAATATTCGGGTATTGTAATTGAAGAGCAATTAATGCGTTCAATGGCTTATTCAATTTGATGATTAATTCTTTTAGCTGTTTGTTTTCCAATGATAAGGCCTCGTTTTTCTCTCTGAGGTCTTTGACTTGCTGAAGGAAAAAGATATCACTAGCGAAATTCTTATAATCAGTAGGTTCCGTAGACTTGGGCTCATTTTGCAAAGGAGAATCATGTTTCGATAATGTAAACAACAAGAGTTTGGAATTAATTGGAGGAAAACTAATGGGTTTGTAACTCGCCAAACATCCATCCTTTGGAAAAGGATTGGTGTTTGAGGGATTTTCTGCATATTTTGTCATTAGACTTTATTGAGCAGAGTCCCGAGCATTTGAAAAGGGGTGTAGAAGGTAAAAAACTCCAAAAACCGCTCAGCGGAAAAAAAGGAGAAAACCAGAGAAACGCAAGGAAGTAAGGAGGAAGTGATGAGGAAGAGATGGATTGTGATCAACTCATATTATCATAAATAAACCAGGTGTCAAAGGTGGTGACAATGTCACATTAATGTAAAATTAATAATAAAATAAATTAAGGTTATAAAAATAAATATTCAACTACTTGTCGAAAAGATTCGAACAAGGCAGTCCCGCACTGTCATAATGTCCTTCCTTACCACAAGAACATTAAGGATCAGCGAAAAAGGAACTTGAAAAGCTTAAGAAAGCATGATAAGGGTGGGAGTGCGATGGGTGGGAAGTCACTAAGCAAAGCAATGAGAGACGAAGCTCGAGTATGCAGAAAATTTTTTGAGCATAAAAATTTTTGAGTATGCTCAACCAAACTCATTTATTGTTTACAATCGAAACATTCCTGCCCTTCACTACGTTCAGAACAAATCACTCTCTTCAACATTTGAATTTGAGTTTGTTCTTGAATCCGAAATTTCCGGTGGAGTTATAGAGAGAACTTCATTGTCATCAATTTTGTCATCATCGACTTCAGTGTCATAATTCATGGAAAATAAGGAGACTGGAGTACATCCTCGCTGAACCGTAGAAAAAGCATTTTGAATCATAGGAGCATGATTGGTTCGATCTTCAATTAATGAAAGGCATGAAATATCAAAAATCGTCTTCTTTTGATCTTGAACGAAGGATGGAACGTGAAATATAATGTCATTTAAACTGCAATTAGTTGAAGTGAGTAATTGAACTCTTCCTTTACCAATCTTGTAGTAACAATTCTCTCCCTTTTCAATAATTTCAACTAAATCTCCAACTTTGAGATTTGAACTCACAGGTGGGCATGTGGATTCAATTAAACCTTTTTGTTTCAAAAGGCTTACACTGATAGCCTTGACTGCAGCACATATTCGTTCCGAAAAATCTTTGTCCGAGCTATAAGTTTGCAAAATTGACTGTCGCAAGCGTTCTGGATTACCAGCTTGAATACCAACAAAAACCTTTTCTCCTTGTTTGAGAAATTGATTCATCAGAATGTATGTTGCAGAGACAGAGTCTTTGTTTGTAATGTCAATATCCTTGTTGTGAATGTTTTGCAAAAAGTCTAAATATTTCTCAAGTTGAGGAATACTATTACATAAAGCATTTTCAGAGTGTTTCGCAATTAACTTAGCTTGTTTTTCATTTGGCTTTTTGGCCTCGAATAAAATTATTTGCTCTAAATCGGAGGAAGTGTCTTGTGTTGAAAGTGTACTATCGTTTGCTTTGGTTTTCTTTGTTGCATTCTTGCCAGGGTGTGATTTTGTTCTTTTCATTTTTTTGAGTAATGTTGAATCTTGTTTTACAACCGTTAAATGTCCAATTTGCAAGTGGATCGAAAATTTGGGAACGATAGATATTTCTTGACGAATATACGTAATTGGAGACACTTAATGGAATCTATATCGTTAAACAATCAACGTTCTTGTTTTGTGTTGTTGTAAATAATGAAGCAATTTGGTTTGAAGCGCCAAACTGTAGAAGGGTCCAGTTCAATTGTCAATTCAAAATACAATCACGAGCCAAATTATGAGCCTGTAAATAAGTTTCGTAAGACTGTTGCTCATTGCATTGATGATGATTCTTTGTTAGATATTGGTGGAATAGATATAAATTACTCTTCTCAGAACCATACAGTAGAAAATCAACAATGTAATTGTAGTGCAGAGGGTCTGGAAAATCTCTGTTCAGGTTCTCATGATTCATCTCCGACGAATGAAAATAATCCATCCAATGCACAATCAGAACAAGACGACCTGTTACAGTTTTTCAGAGAATATTGGAGTGATGGAGATGATGGCATACTAGATGAAGAAGTTCTCTCTTCCCATTCATTTTCAAGCGTTGTGAATGATAATGTCAATGTAAATGTTGATACGTTGATGAAAAAAATTCTCAAGTTTGCAGTAACAAGTTCTCTCTCTGAAAATTGTCTCAAAATGGTTTTAAATCTAATTCGAGAAGCCATTCAACTCATTCATGAGAGTGATAAACAAGAACTTTCAGATAAGCTGACATTAACAGGGTTCTATAAGTATTTCCTTTTGTCTTCAAAGACAAAGAAAATTCCAATGTGCACTCATTGTCAGACGTATCAAAAAAATCCAGACCAAAAATCCTGTCCTAAATGTGGGAAATTATGGAAAGATATCAAAACTCATTGCTTTTTACGCCCATTAAAATTCCAATTCGAGGAAAGGATATTCAGAGAGCCACAATTTTTGGATCAATTTAAACTTGATAATCGTGATCCCCAACTTATCCAAGATCGTTGTGACGGATACATCTACAAAAACATTCACAAAAAATTCGTAGATGAAGGAGGAAAAACTATGACGTTATTTGGTGACGGTGTTGCTCCGTTTAAATCTAGTCAGCAAAGCTTTTACGAATTCTCTGTCACATTCAATGAGATGAAACCAAATGTAAGAAAGAAGCGCAAGAATAACTTTTTGTGGCTACTATTTCCTAACAAACCATCTCAAGAAGAAATCAATTTGTGTTTGAAAATCATGATGGATGATTTGAATGTGTTCAATGATCAATTTAAACAAATATCATTGAGATTAGAAAGAGTAATTGCTGACTTACCTGCAAGGTCTGAAATTCTCTTATTTCAAAAATCAGGGTATTATTTTTGCCATTTATGCGAGATTCGAGGGGAACCTGTTCAGTTACCAGGAGGAACTACTCAAGTTAGATATCCACTTAGGAGAGACATTTCTAGTAATCAACGAATTGTTTTTGGTTTGAGAGATCGACATTTTTGGAATAATATTTCGGGAAAAGAGTTGTCATGGGGTGTTCGTGGATATTCTCCAATATTAGACCAGAGTTGGAAACCAACTCCCACTACAATATGCTCCTATGATTCAATGCATAACTTGTATGAAGGAATTATGCGTGACATGATGGAGATGATTCCATTTCAATATTGGGACGAGTTCGACAAGGAATATCTCAAGCAAAAATTTCCTTCGTTCTTACATAGACACCCGAGATCAGTTTCCAAAAATTTAGTACACCTTAAGGCAATGGAGATATATATGATTATTCACTATTATCTAGATCTACTTCAGGATGTTAAGAATTTCAGTATGATTGAGTTGAAGTATAAAATTATTAAGAGAATGGTTGTTGTAATTGACAAGTTAACAGATGCCATTAATATAGCTGATTTGAATTCAATTAATGAGGAACTAAGAGGTATTTTGGAGGATTATCAAGAGATGGTAGGTATTGCAAAGGCTACAATGAACTTCCATGTAGCTAGTGATATGGTGCGAAATGCAAGCCTATATGGTCCATTGGCACATAATACAGCCTTTGTTGGGGAAAATCTAAACTTCACATTGACCAAGCCGTTCATTTCATCAAATTCTGCAAGGTATTCTATTATGTTTTTTGATATGGCGCAGTTATGCGATATATTTGGTTTAAGTGAACTCAAACCTTCGGAATGTGTGTGTGGTCATTTCGTATTGAAGAAAGAGAGAGATGTTGTGGCTGATACTTCTTGTACTCCTGCAAAATACTTCAAAATCAAATCATTCACGGATTCCACAGTGACTTTGCAGAATTTGTCAGACAGGTCTGTGATTGAAGTGTCCAACAAAGAGCCTCTGGTTCCTTGTGTTACTGTTACTAGAAAGGGGAAGAGTTATTTCATTCCGATGCACAAGAACGTAAATCAATATATTTAATGAAGCCGTGATGAAAAATAAACCTTGCTTTGTTTCGAAATTTTTTTTTTTGCAGGTGCGCAATTTTTGCGTTGTTTTTTTAACGCAAAAGCGTCAACTTTGCGAAGAGGGTTGCGGGTCCATGAGAAGCGGGTCATTGAGTAAGGAAAAAAAAATGAACTCACCGCCTCAATCTTCCTCACCGAGCGGAAGGATGAGAAGAGCCGAGTCTCCTTCCTCATCCTCGGTTCGTAGTGCTTCACCGACGAACTCCACAACATCGGGAACGAAAAAAGCAAGTAAGCGTAAGGAGGAGATGGTAAAGAGTCAGAAAAAAAATGGACGTAGCAGTGTGGAAGCAGTTGGAAAGAATGGTGAGAACGAGAAGAACACTTTGGTTGAGAGGCTACAATTAGCTCCCGATCAAGTGCTTCTTACGATTGAAGTTATTGGAGTGGGTAATGTAAATATAGTCGCTGAGAAGGATACAGATCTCATTGATGTTTTTGATACGCTCCGATCCAAAATCGGGATGAATGAGTTCGGAATGCAATTCTTTGGATTATTGGAGCAAGTTTATGATAGCGAAGGATCCATGCCACTGGGTATGTTTTTCATGATGATTTTTTTTGATGAATATTAACATTATTTTCTTTGTATTATTGATTGCACAAATAGGACGATTTGTGAATTTACAACGAACCATTCAGGAAGAAAATATTACCACATCCTCTAACTTGAAATTTGTTTTACGAACAATTAAGAGACCGGTGGATATGAAAGATTCTGTGGCAGAGAGTATTATGGTGAAACAAATCCATCTCAATTTCATCAACAGGCTCTACAAGTGCACAGAAAAACAAGCAGTCTATCTTGCATCATTGATTTTACAGATAAATTTTGGCGATTACAATCCAGAGAAGCATAAAATTGGATTTCTAAAGTAAGTGATTTCCGTTCAAGATCGACATGTTCGCTTAATGGATTTTTTGTTAGCAAAATTGCCCTTAACACTTTATTACCCGTTTCCGTTGCAAAGCACGATAATCCTTACTGGCAGGAAAGACTTTTCCGAGTGCACAAGCAGCATCAAGGCCTTTCAACAAGAGATGCTATATACAAGTACTTGGAGGAGGCTAGTAAGACATCACATTTTGGAATGAAATACTTTTATGTGGAACATGAAGTTGGACCTAAACAATTAATGGGAATCGCAGAGGATGGTATTTTCTTCTTTTCAAATCTGTCACCTGTAAGTTGGAAAACTTCAAGCAACCCTTGTGAGTTTTTAACACTCAACAACATGGTCGAATTGATCTTTTGCAGAAGCCTGATTGTTGGAGATGGAGAAAAATTAAAACATGGACAACATCCATGACAAACGAGGGAAAATACAAGATTGAATTGGAGCGAGTTGGAAATGACAATGAAAAAATCTCTATTATTACTTCGAAAATGAAACATGGAGCAATCTTGTTTCTTATTCAAGATTATTATTCCCTCTTACCTGAAGATATGAGGACATGTCAAGTGCAAGTTCAACCAAATCCATTGGCCTCTCTATATCAAAAACCTTTGAACAGAATATTCTTGGCAAAAGTTTCAAGCAGAATTGAGTATTTAATGGGATATTATTGCGAAATGTGTGCAAGGGCAAAGCTCGTTCCCAATCCAGTGTATTGTCGTCAGCTCGATAATGCTCTCGATGATGACACTACATTGACATCACTTAGTTTGCGAGCCTTAAAAATTCATGACAAAATTTTGGCCTATTATTTAGATCCCATTGAAACGTGCTTGATTTATCAACCCAATATCAACTTTTCTTGGAAAGAAAATTTTACTCTTGAAAGTTTTGATTTTGGTTACAATGAGATCAAGATAGAAGTGCCCAGATTACTTCATGTATTGACCTACTTTCGATATTTGAAATACCTCAATCTCTCTGTAGTCCCTTTGAATGAACACTCAAATGTAAGTATCTCATACGTTACTCTTTTGCCGAGTGTTAACAACATTTTGTTCAACAAAGATATTGTCATCATTCTTGTTACAGTTGACAAACCTTCAAGAATTAGAGATTGCCAAGTGTGGACTCAAAGACAAGTCCATGCAAACCATTCTTATGGCTTTGTGCAAATGCAAACAGCTTCAAAAATTGAACCTTTCCAAAAACCATATCACCAATAATGCTCTTGAGCATGTCACTTCGTTCTTGGAAACGGTCAAGTTGAAACATTTAAACATGTCACTGAATGAAATTGCAGTCACGAAAAAGGATACCATGGTCATGACTTTTTTCAAAACATTAGAAACCAATCTCTTTGTGTCCACACTCAATGTAAGTGGTATCAAATTAGGAGAAAAAGGAGGAGAATATATCATTGAGTTCATTCGAGTGACAAGTACTTTGAAAGATGTCACAATTTCAAATGCTGGCATTGAGGGCAAAGTGTTTTATAGCATTGGACGTCTGCTGAGAAATCACCCCTCAGTTGAACGACTTGATATTTCCATGAATACTATAACCAAGGGAATGACACCTGAGGAAGAAGATGAAGCATGGTACTTTTTATCGGTATGCAAAATGTTAAAACAACTCGACATTTCCGACAATCAAATTTTTCAACATTCCTTGGACATTATTTCCAAATACCTGATCGAGAACAAGACATTGACTGTATTATCGCTTGCTGGAAATCCGGTTACAGCAATCAAAACGTTTGAAATTTCTGCTACATTTTGTCAAGCTATATCTGCAGTTCCTACTCTATTCCTACTTGATGTCACAAGTTGTAAAATAGCCACAAAAGGAGTCATTGACATTTTCGAAGCCGTTTCCAAGAATAATTCCATTAAGGAACTTTATATTGGAAGAAATTTTGTAAAGAATTTTGCCGATGTTTCTCATGTTTTCCGGGAATTGAAATTACGAGTGTTGGATTTGCGACAAATGCGAATTAATGACAAGAACCTAGATCAACTCATTCCTCATTTGCGTGCCAACAAGCATATTGAAATTATCAATTTCGAGGGCAATCAAATTACATTTGCTGGTTTGGAGAATTTCTTAAAGAGAATTGGAAGAAGATCTGTATTGAAAAAGGTCGCCTTCGTTGGCAACACACTCAAGGACCCTCAAAAGAAACTCATCTTTCAACAATTTCTGCATCATACCAATATTCATCATGTAGTTCTCTAGAATAATTAAGAAAAGATCACAACAATCATTCTGAGACACTTTGATCATTCAACATGATTACAACGCAGTGAACTTGGAGTTTTAAAAAAATGTCCTCGATTCATACCAATATTGTCGTCTATGGTTGTGGCAACAATACACACAGCATTCTTAGTCCAACAACAGGACCCATAAAACAACCACGATTAATTTCCTTTTTAAAGGCTTTTGAAAATGCCAATCTCCTTCCAAAATCATCAACCAATTCCATTCCGACCAGTTCATCATCATCATCATCCAATGATGATCAAGATGAAAATTATTTAATTGCCCTCCAAAATTCTCAAATTCCTCATCACTTTTCATTGGTCCAGGTGAGTACGGGAGGTGATTTTGCCTTCTTTCTCTTTCGGGATCATTGCAAAGGAGAAAACCGTTTATTTGCTTGTGGTTATACTGGTACAGGTGAACATGGTGTTCCACAAGATGGTACTCAATCCACTTCTCAGTTACGAGATGTGACTGAAATGGCCAAGAAACAAATTCTTCAAAAACAACCGAGTTCAGTGGTTGGAATGGATATTAAGCAAATTGGTTGTGGTTGGAATCATTCCATGTTAATGGTAGAATTTGAAGAACAGACACAAGAATTGGGATTACCGAATCAAAAGAGGTTGGCCTTTTTCGGATCGGGCTTTAACAACCATGGTCAATTGTCTGTTGGAGATACATCTTCAATATCGAGATTTGGACAAGAGGCAGATGTGTCACTGGTCTCACGAGATCATTTGTATAGTATTGAAAAATTCTTTTTAAGATATAATACGTGTGCATTTATTACAAGAGATCGAACCTTGTATGCTTGTGGAGGAAATTCTAGTGGAGAGATGGGTAAACATGGAAGTGTTTATCGATTTGAAAAGATTGCAACCAATATTTTGGAAGCTGATTTTTCATATTCACATGGAGCTATTATTAATTTAGATGGAGAAGTTATGACCTCTGGACAAAACGATTACAACAAATTGGGACATTCCTGTGCCGGTTCCTATCAATTTATCCAAGCACCATTACCAAATAATGAGAAGGGTCAAAAAGTGGCTCTTGGAATTCATCACACAGTCGTCTTGACACAATCTGGCTCTATTTATACGGTTGGCCATAATGATAACGGTGAATGTTCTTTGGGACATCATGCAAGTGCGTCTGTTCTTATTCGAGTGCCACTCGATGTTCATTTTAAGGATATTTGCTGTGGTTTTTATCATACTTGTGCCTTGTCAATCACGAATGAAGTTTATATTTGTGGAATTGATGTCGATACGAGAGGCAGCAAGAATATATTGTCACCCTTAATAACAAACGATCCGTTATATCGTACCGTTAATGCCATAGCGAGTGGAGGCTATTATTCGTTAATGTATCGTCAAGATGAAGGTGAGAGCAAACGAGTGAAGGAATTTATGTCCAAGTTATTCAAATTTTCCAAGTTGTCAGCGGAAGGAAGCACTAGTGAATTGCAGGACGTACAAATTCAATTCATGTGAAAGTGTACTACTGATCATTTAAAGAAAATTAAATAATTTATAATTTATATCAATAATGGTTAGTGAGCGATATTCATATCCTAAACAAAGAGCGTCCAACAACGACAACAAAATCAAACATGAAGAACTTGGTCAGATTAGTATATAATTTATAGACGAGAATGTTCATGCCACAACGTTCCTTAATAATGTTTCCAACAGCTTGTCATTTTGTAAAATCGTACTCTTCAAAGAATTAATTTTCTCCAACTTGTCCACAATATTTTGTTCCAATTCTTTTAGTTGTGCTTGCACGGAGGACACTTCTTGCTCAGTTTTCATCCTCTCTTCGATCAGCCGTTGTCGTTGGAGTTCTACATCCTTCCTCCACATGTCATGTTCTCGTTGCATGCTGTCAAGATCTTCTTGGATGTAATCCATGGTTTTACCAAGTGGATTCACTTTAGAAATTAGAGTTTGAATTTGTTCCCTTAGAGTTGAGAGTTCAGTAGTTAATACTTCCTTATCTTTTTCTTTTTTACCTGTTTGAAGAACAATTCCCTTCACTGGTTCCTCAGACGAGGGTTTGGCATTTGGCGTTTTTCCTGCATTTCGCTTCTTTTCAATGTCACTTTCGTTTTCCATTAGCCTGTTAACTAGAGTTCCTTTTTGTTCTGCATTAGTGTTGTTTTGAGGGGCGGATCGAACAGCTACATTCTTCTCAATAATTATTTGTTCTTCTTCCTTGTCTTCAGTATCGTCTGTAATCAAACCTTCCGCCGCTTTTGTTTCCACTTGAGTTTTTTCTGTAGGCATTTCTTGTGTATCAATGGTTCGAACATTGGTTTTAATTTTTGGAGGCGCTCTTCTCGCTGATTGACCTCGAGATGAGAAAGGCCTAGAATATTGTGCCAAATTAGGATCTTCTTGATTGTTAAGAGGCTGTTGCTGATCCTCTTGAGCAGTTGTGTTTGGAGTGGAAGGTTTTGAAATCTCCCTGCCAGAGTTTGGTCGGCTGATGCTGGCTTTTTGCTCAATGGAATTAGGGGTCGTCGATCGCTCTTCTTTCGATGGAGTGGGTGGCTTGTTCGTTACGTTTTGAGATGCAGAGACACCTCTCGACGATGGTCGTCCTTGATCTTGATTCAAGGATGGAGAGTTCGATGATCCCTGTTGCTGTTGAGGTTTTGATTCTACATTGGTTGGGGTGTTTGATGGAGAAGGTTGCTTTGGTTGCTGTTGCTGTGGGGGAGGTTGTTGAGGTTGTTGTGACGATGTGGTGGATTTTTGTGGTTGTTTGTTTGTGGTGGCGGCTCCCGAAGAATCTGATTGTGTACTTGAGGGTGGTGTGCTTGTGTTTTGTTGCTGACCAGCAGCCTCCTTTTTTTTCTTGTCATCCGAGGCCTCAGTAAAATCCTTATACTTTCCAGATTTGATTTTTTCAATGGCCTCCTTGTATTGATATTTTTCCTTATTTCCAGCTGCTTCAGCCAGCGCTTGGAAAAACACAGAAATATTCTTTGGCGTTTCTTTGCCCTTAATCATGAGTTGTATATTTACAGGAACATTTTTCTTAACAGTGTGGACAATTACATTGATTAATTGCTTTAAGAATAGCGTTTTTTCTTCGTTCTATATACAAACACGTTGATCATTAGGAATTGGTGAATACCATTGCGATTCGTTCGCTATCTACAACCTACCGTTAAGTCCTTCTTGGCTTTAAGAAATTCCTCATCAAACAATCCATCGGGATACCCTCGTTCCTTGATCAGACAAAGAACAAGAGCTTTAATAAAGGCAACCGGAGGTCTTGCCAAGTGTTTGTCCTGAAGAGGAATTTTTGAAACCAACGGTTCCAACTTTTTCTTTGAAATCTCAATACACTTTCGGGTCTCTTCATCAAACTCTGACTGCTGTTGTTGTTCGCTCATGATGGTGATGGCGGTGCGATCGTCGATGATGGAATATTTTTTTTGCAGACTTGTTGTTGTTGTTGTACTGAGTTTGGGCGGCAAATTTGTCTCTTGAGGATATTTCAAAATCAATTCATATTAAATAGTATATTATTATTGTGTATTAAATTGGAAATGATAATCTTAGGTGGTTTAGGTTGTTGTCATATGCATACTCGGGATTGTATGCATACATGGTGTGCACAATTCAAATAGGTCGGTTTAGGATATTACATGATGGAACACCATTTCGAAAAGAAGGATTCTTGTTCAGCTTGTGTCGTTGACACAGTGTCCACAGAACGATTGGGACTCGAGAGTGAATGGGATGACTTTCTTGGAGCAGATCTTCTTGCTTTTCTAACAATTGGAACTCTGGTTGGATCTGTAGTGGAGGAGGGAGGCACTTCAACAACTTGTACGGATGTTTCTGCTTCTCGAGAAGGTGTTGCAGAGGATGGAATAATTTCCTCGCTCGTTGTAGACGAAGTAGTAGTACTAGTTGTTGTAACAATGATGGAAGTTGTGGTGACAGTGGTGGCTTCTTCCATGTCGACGAATGGAAGAGGTTTTTGCTTTTTTGGATGTACATCTGTTGTAGTTTCATCTGTGGATACTTGCTCGTGACCCCTCTTGACAACAGGTGGTTTCTCTGGACGTTCCTTTTTGGCTCTATTCTTGAAAGCATTCTCATCTTCATCGTCGGAAAATGTGACAATCTCAGTCTTTTCGTCTGCATTAAGCATTGCATCATAGGATTTTTGGTGATTGGAAACAATGTTCATGGTGCTGGCCTCATCCAATGGTGCACTAATGACATTGTGACAATAAATGACATCGAAATTGGTTTTGATTTGAGAAATTTCATCTGGCGAGAGTTTGTCCAATGGGGAACTAGGTTTGTCATGAGTGGCACGTTTCTTGTGGAATTCATCCTCTTCTTCGTCGCTTTCCATTCCTTCCAAGTCCTTCTTTGTTCTGAGAGCAAATTTTTGAGAGCTTGTTGGGGTGGTTGTTTTTGCTGGAGTTGGAAGAAGCTCTTCGTCGTCACTACTAGAAGTGCTACTCATATCGTCTTCATCTGAAGATAAATCATTTGCTTCCTCTTCTTGTTGCTGTTTCTTTTCTCTTTCATATTTACGAAGTCTGGCAATCAATTCTTTTTTTTTACCATAGACAGTGAGTCCTCGTTTTTGTAAATATGGTTTAAGCTCAATGATCGTCATATTGTGAGCATTTTCCAAGTCTAGATCGTCTTCTACAAATTGTTTTGATGGAGTTTTCTTGGGAGTTTGAGCTTTGTGTGGTGTCCTTCGTGATGGTGTTTTCTTTGTTGGTGTAGTTGCTTCAACGTCTTCCTTTCGTGGTGTTGAGGTTGTCAATGATTCCTTAACACCAGATTCCGTGTTTTGACTTGCATGAACTAGTGAAGGATTTGGTAAATTGAACACTGTTCTCAAAGTTTGCACATCAGGATAAACCAATACAAAATATGGGGCATACACATTTCCAATGATCTCAGCAATTTTTCCTATTGCTTTTCCGTCTTTGGAAAACAAAACAGCGCCAATATTAAGCTTTATCTGTGTCCTCAAAAGCTCGCTATCAATTATTTTGTTCTCCTTAAGATTCACGTCGTTTTGAGAAACAAGATGTTGTGTAGCGGTGCCATTCTTCTTATCCACGAATACTTCAATAATTACTCTCTTGTCCACAATATTCGTAATTTTACCAATAGGTTGTAATTCTTGTAAATTGGTTACATGTAATGCAGACAGTTCTTCGGGATAGCTTTGAACGCCTGTTTCCAACACTGCTGTTTGTTGTTGTAGTTGTGGTGATTGCTTATCATCGTGTTGGCTTGATGTAGAAGGATGTGGTAGTGGGTTTGAAAAGCCATTACTATCGGTCATGACTACATCCTCTAACACTTGTTGAGTAGACTCAAAAGGATTTCTGGTTGCATTCAATGGATGAAAGAGTTGTCCTGTTGCATTATCATCGGAGGAGTACCACATTGCCGATGGCGATTCGGGTCGTATTGCCTCAAACAAGCCATGGTCTTCCGTATTCAATGATTGGTCTTCTCCAAATTCCATGATGATTGTTAATATATAATATATTGAATTGGTTGTATGTTCTTTGTGTTTGTTAACTTTTTAACTCTTAAATTTTCTTGATGATGAATGCAATGATGTGCCTGTCCGAGAACTTGTGTGTGCACAATATTTTTGTAACGGTTTTTTTTCTTTTAATTTTTTGGCGTTTTTGTTGAATGTTTAAATTGTCAAACTCCAGCTTTGGGTTTTTTCTTGTCTGCTTTGAAATCTAGCAAAAGTTAACGAGTACAACAGATGTTTCTTCAGAAGAAGGAATTCCAAAGAAAGAATAACGTGTATGGCGGCTTTAACTTGACAGGTCTTAAAGCAGTGTTAGCCAATAATTAATTCCACCTCCTGTTTTAGTATTAAGTGAAACATTAACTAAGGACGGACGATCTGAACACGCAACGAACAGCAGATCCATTTTTTTCAAGAATTTTTGCCCTATTTCTTTTCTGCAAAGTCGCTCGAACGGTCTTCATCAAAAAAAAATTCAATGATTTCATCTCCTTCGTATCAGTTCCGATGTTTGGGACAACCAGAGATTCAACCCTTCCATCAGACCTTTGTGTTTGTAGAAGGCTCTTGGAACGATGATCCACATAATGGCCAAAAAGAGAGTCAAAATTTCTTGATCTATGAAATTTCAAATCTTCAACACATTCAGTGCAAAGAAGTCTTTCGTGTGGATGATCTTTCTCAATTGTCCGATAAGAATCGGAAAGAAGCACGTTTGAGTGAAGTAAAATTGGATTGGGAATTGGCATGGTTATTGAATCAGAAAAATAATTCAAGTGTTGTTGAATTGAATTCAGTCAACTCCAGCTCATCCAATTTGGAGAAGAAGGATGATGCCAGAAAAATCAGAGCCGTTGGTCTGGTTGGATGCTTGATCAGTTCTCATTGTACATGTAACGAGCATGCAATGATTACGAACTGGACTTTGCAAGGTGAAATGAGCCAACATGTTGAAAAGTATCGAAATAGATCCAATAATAATGCGGTTGGCTTTGTGAATGGGAGAGCTCTCTTCATGTCCTCTCTTGGTGTGAATACGCTTCCAGATCTTGAGAAAATACTTGACGATCGTGATGAAAGTATTGCTATTGATAAGGAAGGTGATGATTGCTCAACCACAAGTTTAGTTCTAGAGCCAGTGCAAATATTTACTCAAAACAATTCTGCTGCAGCAACAACACAATTCAGGGACTGTACAAATATCATGATGGTATTGCCAAGCTCTAACATTGCACATAGAGAGTACTCCTTTAGTGGAATTTACTTTGGTGGTTCAGTTTACAGATATTCATTGAAGGAAGATGGATTTGTTACGAGTCATCCATCAATTCCACTTGTCGATGAAACCCTTTCGAAAAATTTCTCCTTTTCTAGAGGTAGCTTTGGACGATATCCACGTTTTATTCCTTTAATTGAGAATGGTCAACGATTGAGAAGTTTTTTCTTCCAGGAAGGTAAATTATACGAATTCGTTTGGAGTGATGCTGAATGTAGCAGCTTGAAAGTCGTTCAACATTTGGAATGGTTGAACAATGATTTTGATAGTGTGACAAGAATTGGCAATGTTGGACTCTTGCTTGGTTCGAATCAAAGTACCATATTTTTCAGGCCTCAAGAAAAAATTTGCAATGATGAACCATTTTCTAAGGCAAAAGGAAAGATTTCTGTCTTGAACAGAAAGCTCAATGGTGATGTGTTTTGGTGTGAAGAATCGGAATGTGTTGCCCAATTCAACAACCAATCACCACAAATGTTTGAAAAGGTACTCTCTTTGCAAGATTTATTACAATTGGAATTCAAACTTGTGAGTGAGCTATTCGATGAAGAATCTGCTTTGAAAGATTTGGAATTCTCTTGTTATGTACCTCGTGTACAAAACTCCAAATTATTAGAAATTGTGAACCCTTCCAAACTTCATCGTCAACAACCAAGAATATCCATTGCTTACCAGTGTGCTGAGAATAGATATAACGACATGGAAATTATTGCAGGAATTGGGTAGGTTGTACATAATAACTCTACAAATGTGTTCACACAAAATAATGTGTGGTTTAAACCATTTTTTTCATCAAATTTTCATAACCAATGACAACAGCTGTAAAGAATGTCAAGACAAGTTGGGAGACATTATTAGTGAATCATATGTGGAACTTGAACCTAAAGATTTTGCATCCTATCTCGGAGCTCCAATCATGCATACCACGTCATGGTTCGCAGATCGTTTAGAATATCGTTATTTTATTTTGGACATGAAGGATGGGAAACAATCAAGTGGAGTCATTAACGTTGCAAGTATTAATGGTGGATGTAGTTCTACAACCACGATCGATTTGAATGAATTAGTGAAGAAACGTGACACCAACGTAATGACCGATGAAACTTGCGATACCTTTTCAAAGAAGAATTCAAAGACCTTTATTGGTATTCTTTCACCCAAATCTCAAATCACACAAATTGGAGAGAGTAGTTCCACCTCACTCTCACGCAGTAACAGAACAAAAACCTAAACTCTTTGAAAAACTTGCGTTGGAACAATTATTCCAAGTACAGAGTACACAAATTCGTGTGTGTGATCCCTTCTCAGACACTGGTGGAGTTATTGTCCAAAATGTGAAACCTGGATTGTGGAAATGGGCTCAATATGGCTGTGATTCGAAAGAATATTCAGGTACAGGCAATGTGGCTCAGCTCGTTGCGGTTCATGGTGATTACAAACACTTGTTGCAAGATCCTAAAATTTGGATCGTTCCAGAAGGCACTTATGGTCACACACTCGATCGTTCTAGAAAAATTGAAAAGACTGAATTTCATGAACAAGAATTGGAAGGAGGATGGTATGTCATGAAATTGGGAGTTGGTGTCGATGTTGCAATGGCTGGAATTTATGATCAACAATATTTCAACGATGCCTCCACATTGGAACTTGAAAAGAAACAAAAACCTTCGGCTCTTGATCTTAATTTTAAATTTAGTTTTCAATCGGAATGGCAAGAATATGTGAGTAAGGTAATGGAGCAAAGAGGCTATCCAAGTAGTATTCCTGTACCTTATGGTATTATTTCTTCGAGTGGTTATGGAGATGGATGTTATGCTTGTTTGTTTAAGAAGAGTGAGGATCATGTGGTTGCTGTGAAATTGGTGTTTGTTAACGAAACTAGTCACAGTGATGACGATGAGTAATCAAGTTGTGTGCACATACTTTCACCCGTAAATTAAATGACAAGATCGATTTTGTTATTAAGCTCAAGTGTTTGTTATCTTGAATCACTTCAGTTCAAGAAAATATCTTCATACAATGTCCTCTCTTCTTTTGCTGGAAAATGTTCTCTCAGCACACCCTCTTTATCAGCAAAATACCTTAATGTTTCTTTTGTTTTGTCCACTGAAAAAAGCTTACGAAGTAATTGTTTTGGAGCTAATCGTTCGTTAGGCATTTCTTTCAACGATGAATCAATAAATTCTTTCAATGTTCGAGATGATTCTTCTTGTTCTTGCAAACATTCTTCAATCTTCGATTTGTTGCAACAGTCTTCTTGGCTCAACCTAAAGCATTCTAAAATAACAAGTCCCAAAGAATAGACATCGCTTTTAGGAGAGATTTTGTGTTCGTTATCTCTTTCTGGTGCACGATAACCTTTAGAATAGGATTTACAGGTCAGCTCTTTACCGTTGCGTTTGCATTCATAACGAGCATCAGTTTCAATACATTCGTCGAAGGTTTCAGATATTTCAAAATCGATCAAATAGTAATGATTGTCATACTTGACAATATTTTGAGGTTTCACATCGTTATGAATCATGTTCTTCGATTCTAATATCACCATTTGGCATAGAATGTCACAAATCATGCGTTGAACTTCCTTCCCTTTCATTCCACAACGAATTATTTTGGGCAAGCCAATACCTGCAACACTGATCAAACTATTGTCTGGTCCACAAACCACATACAATGTTCTCATCTTGCTCATGACGGTCGATGTTTTTCTCCATTCCCACGCGCGACATGTTTTCCAATAGACCTGCAAAGAGTCGTTTTCTTGTAAAGATTTTCTTCTCAACACCCCTCTACTCACAGTCTTTCCATCATATGGCGTTCCGTCATATTCTTCAGGAGTGAAAGTATACTCAAACCCCAAAATATCAATGTCTTTGGATTGCTTCTCCAAACCATGTGTCGAGTTATTGATAAAAGTGGTCTGTTTGATATTTAATGAGAAACATTCTTCTAATGTCTTGTTTTCCAATCTTGTTCAAAGGTGGTGGTGATCATAGAAAGAACATGATCATGTTCAGAATTAGAAAAGACATGCTTACATGCTTTTGGATTTCTTTGGTGTAGAATTTTCCTCTTTTGCAAAACAAACCTCCGATAACAATTTCTGTTTTTTCATGCTCCTCTTTCTTTTTTTCTTGTTGATGGGGGTGGAAATTTCCTTCTTATTAGGATGAGAGTTATTCATGTTTTCAGCAGTTCTAATGTTGAAGGTTAGACCCGTACAACCTTGTAACTCTGTAGTCCGTTTTTCAGAGGATGATGAAAGTCTTGATTGTGGAGGCATTTTTAAAGATTTCTTTTGGCGGTTTTTATAGATGAGTGGTAAGGCTTGAGTTTCATTCGGAACTTTGGTATCTATTTACTTTGGTACTATTCGTGATGTTAAGGAATCTTAATGATACCTTAAATGATACTCCTTACTCCGCGGATCGAAATAGAATATTTATTGGTACAAATTGAAATTGGGTTTGTTTCTTTCCTTTGCAAGAACATAAATGATCACACTTACGAATAGCACAATGAACATGATGACATCAAACAGAATGAGGAAATAAATTGCTTTCTTTGAAAACCTAGCAAATTTTCTTTCTCTTGGGTTGTGTGAATTCTTAAAGTATCCGTAAAAGGCAAGTAAGGGAAGAAGTGACAAACATGGGACCATCCATACCAACATGGCCACAGCAATGGCAAGTCCAAAATATAATTTCACATGTTTTGAAGGCCGAGCAAGTAAAGACGATCGTCTTCTCAATGTTTGCAATGTAGAAGTATCCTCTTCTGTGGTGTGAATATCAACTTCTTCCATTTCATGATCTGCTTCGAATGGCACTAATTGAAGGGAATCAATTCTCTTCTCAGAACTGTCTCCATAAAATTGTGGTGTTCCAGTCGTGACAAGAGGTATGGTCGAGGAGGATGAAGATGTTGATGCTTGTTGAAATCCTGCGCCGCTCCATGTTTTCGATGGTCCCTGGCCTTTATCAAAAATAGCTGGACTAGAATATTGAATAGAAGAAGGACTGATAGTTTCAATAAAGTTCAAAGATGTTGCTCGTTGTTGTTGATGATGATGATCGAGTGGAATACCTTTATCATCTCGTGGTGGTTGTGAAATGGTAGTTTCAATATTGTTATTATGTAATAGTGACGCTGGCGATGATACAGAGGCCTCACCTGGCGTCAACATTGTTGAATAATTCCACTCAGTAAGTGATGATCCATGAGGTTGCGGTTTCAATAATGGTCTTTCTGTTGAGGTAGATTCCAACTGTTGTTGTGCTGGACGTAGGGTTGTGGTTGCTGTGGTGTTGTATGGATCATTGGAAGTGGTTGAGTCCGTTTGGTTTCTTTCCATTTGTTTTCGAGAGGATAGTTGTGCTTGTGAAAGCGTTTTTGGAAATGACTATTAAAATGTAAAATAGACATTTTAAGAAGTGAACGTTTTCACATCCTAGTGGTATGATTGTCGTTCGTTGTTCAACAAATTAATCACCATGCTTGATGAAGAAGATTGCCACATGGAATGGGAGTCGTTGGTTTTGTAACAAATTCTTGTAAATGGCATGCCAGACCTATTTCTAAGATAAAATTAACAGGTAGTCTAGGAGTAGAGTGATAATATTACCAGTAGAGGCTATGAAGATGCCTGTTGTTGCTGATGATGATGTGCTCTTTCCAAATGATTTTTTACAATTTCAATATTTTGCTCCAGCAGAGTATCCATTCGTTCGAGCTCTGTTATATTTTCATTGTGTGTCTGTGAACTTTCAATTAAATCCTTAATTAATAATTGAGCTTTTTGCAAGTTTTCGAGTGCGAATTGAGCTCTTCTCTTCTGTTCTCGTTGGCGTTCATCGTCACTGTAATTTTTAATTTGCTCATGGTCATTGTTGCAATACCAAACTAGTGCGCTCTTAGCCAACGCGAGACTTGCCCACCATTTGTACTCGTGTCCAAAGGTTGTACTTCTTCTTGCATGAAAGATTGAAGCAGATGATGATTCGTAACGAGTGCAATATTTTTGAAGGTTGTCATAAAATTCAGCATCCCCGATTAGTGTGTTAATAGAATTCAATTCTTCCTGTGTGAAAATATCCATGCCATTAGTAACGGCCAGTCTCAAAAACGAGTAATTTTCTCGCTCTTTCCATTCTTTGGAAGAAATTTTCCAATTTTCGACAACTCTTTCACAAAAAGATTGAGGAACTCGAGAAATTTCCTTATACAATTGTCCCATAAATGATAGATAATTCATAACATGCTCTCCAAAGGTCATGTCTGAGTGATGGACAATTTCATCGTGTGTATCATCATTTAAATCATGCTTGCGGTGGTTATTAAAATCACTCTTAATACTCTCCGTAGTCATCATGTCATCGTTTGCTTCAGTCCTTGTTTTACTCATTAAATGATCAAACAATGCACTCACAGGATAGGTCAGAGTATGAAACGGGGTTAAACACACGACAAGAGGAAATGCCAACGTTCCCATTGCAAGCATCAAACTTCTAGGAGCACTATGTCCTACATGCACTTGCCCCTCCTGTTGTTGAAATCTTTCCCTGACATCACGAGATACTTGTTCCAAAATTTCCCGATCAAGCCTTCGTGTATCAAAGGCTCTAAAATCCATCTTGTTCAACATTTCTTGCTCTTCTCTATTAAATCCGAGATAGGAATTCATCCACAAGATTCGTTGTTTTTCCATTTCTGATTCAAAAAGAAAACAGCACATGCCGAGAGGGAAAGCCCAACGGGGAATTGTCGAAACTATTTTCTTCATTTTTTTAAAACTTGAAGCAACAAGAAATGATCTCGCGGATGATGTCAAAACAATTTGATTGGATTCCCGTTCCTCACCGATCACGTGTTCCAACTTGGTGCAGAATAGTTTTGAAAGAATGTGTGGAAACAACATGTAAATGGTCTTCAGAAAAAACATTCTCACTCTTCAGATGAGACTTTGTGAATTGCATGTCATAACTTCGTTCTCATGAACTTGACACTTGAGTACTGACATGGTTTACACAAATTCACAACATTCGAATTCATGAATTTTCAAATTGTCTCACAATTCGAACGTTGAAGGAACGCTAGCCTTTTTAAAACAAGAAAAAAAAATGTCCTCGTCGTGTCCGCAGTATTTATCATTAACCACGACTCGAACGGTTAATTTTAAAAACGCTGTGGATGCTACTACTAGTAGAACTGGCAATCAAGGCTATGCTGGGAGTAGTATTGATCTGGCTCATCATCCGAGAGCTATGTCGGCTACCCACCACCGTTCGTTATCACCTCGGAGTGATCCTCTGAGGCTTGTTATGAATGACGAGGAGGATTTTGCAAGCCTTTCTGTGAGTGGTAATGATGAGAAGGAAACAACAGCTACAGAACTTTTTAGTAATGGCGGCTCATCAACTATTTCATCAACAGCATCTCCGTCATTGTCGCCGAAGAGAAACGTGTTCTCATCTCATATGAGCGTTGAAATTGTTCCTAAAAAAGAAAGGATAGCACCAATACTCAACAGGAATGAGAGTTTTAATGGTAGTAGTAGTGGCAGCTCTGAGAATGATGATCCACTAAAAAATTCTCGGTTTCACAATGGCGAGAGAACGTCTTCCGAGGAAAGTATGGATCGTCATGGCGAGTCTTGCTGTGAAATATTTGAAGATGATGATGATCACTATGAAAGCAAACTATTGGGCACAACAACCACATATTCCAACACTTCTTCCTTCCAAACACCACCGTCGCTCTCAACCTTCGTGTCCAACAGTCGTGAAGTTTATAAAAGGATTATG
Source organism: Naegleria lovaniensis (assembly GCF_003324165.1). Taxonomy (NCBI): domain Eukaryota; phylum Heterolobosea; class Eutetramitea; order Acrasida; family Naegleriidae; genus Naegleria; species Naegleria lovaniensis. Next base: position 730,050 of record NW_025407829.1, read on the forward strand.
CGACCCGACATGAATGCTCCGTTCGTGGTTTTTATAATGCTTCTCATTATTGTAGTGACAGGCGTCCTTACATTGATGAATATCAACAACAAGAGTTTGCATCCCATCAACAACAACAGCGACCAAAGGTCAACACAAATTTTCACGACGAACCTTCAAAATTCTGTAAATACCCTTTCCCAATTGAAAGATGCCTTTAATAGAGCCGACATGGTGAATCCCACAAACTCAACCTTTGCATTTTCAACATTCTTGTCAGTGGCCAGCAATGAAAAAGTGGCCTTTGACTATACAGTAGGAGTTGTCACATTATTTCAGAGTGTCATTTCGAACACAAAAACAAATTATCCCTTCGTTGTGGTGGTTGTACCTCCACGAATTAATGATGCAAAGGGATTGACTGAGAGCGTCGTTGTAAAAAGGACTCTCTCGGTAATTACCGACATTCAACAATCGTTAAGGCCGGAAGAACTTTCTCGTATGCGATTTGTGATCGCCTCCTACATCTCCAATCCAACGGAGGGAAAACACGCAATTGCCAATAACGTTGAAAATCGTTACATTGACACCTTCAACAAGCTTCACATGTGGAAATTGGATGAATTTAATTTTAAAAGAATCATTTACTTTGATGCAGATGTCATCGTTCTGAAGCCACAAATCGATACTCTATTTCAATGTGGTCACTTTTGTGCAGTGAGCGATTTGTGCATTCCAGAATTTTTCAACGGTGGTTTAATGGTTTTGGAACCCAAAGAGGAAACATATCGAGACATGACTGAAAAAATACGACAACCTGAATACAAGAGCTATGACGGTGGAGAACAAGGATTTATTAATCGATACTTTGATTTCAACATCAACAGTACAGCATGGCCATTACGAGCCCAGGCACTGGGATACAAACAACATCAACAAGAGCGTAGTACTATTAACCTGAATGGCAATTTTGAAGAATTGGCACAAAAAGTTCCTTCCTCTGTATATAGACTTCCTTTCAATTTCAACGTTCAATCTCAATTGGCCTTACTTTCAAGCATTGGATGGCACAAGTTTGCATCGACAGCTGTCGACGATGGCTCCATTGCACTGCATCTTGTGTTTCCAGTCAAACCATGGACCTTTATTGGTTATCCCATGCTTTCTCCCAGCTACATGTGGCAAACCTATTTCAGAAAAACAGCACTATATAGAATTATTCCTTGGGAGCTATTACTGTTGAATTTCTCATTATGTTGTCTTGCAGTAATAATCATCAGTAAGCAAGTGGGAAAGATTGAGTTACCAACCCTTCTCCTTTCAAATTTGTTTGGAAACATGATTGAGGATCATGTAAAACATTTCAAGGATGGAACAGAGAGTTGGAAAAGTTTCCTATTTTTCAATTTCATGCCTCCCCTAGCAGTGATTTTTTCTTGCCTTGTGTCTGCATATGTTTACCTGGCCTTGTTGCTGATTCAACAATATGATCCTCATATGATTTGGGCCATGATGATAGTCACAAGCGGATCCATTACCGCCATTATCTTGGGATTATACACGAATGTGCTGTCACATGCTACTTTCTTGCACTTTTCAAAACGATTTTTTACGCTCAAAATTGGCCAAAATTACAACAGCAAAAAGTATTTCTTTTGGCTTGTTGGAACATTAGCGTTTGGTACGATTGGTTGTAGCTCAGTTTTTATATTCTGCATGTATACGATTGGATTATTTGTATTGCAGATTGTCTACGCCTCTTTAATTCTCCTTGCATTTTTACTCTTGCTCTATTTGAAAGTATTGCAACCCATCTCTCATCTCACAATTATAAGAACATTGAAAAATTTGACGAAAGAAGGAGAGAAAAATTCCTTCTTCAAGAACAAGCTGGATGTTTGAGCTTGCATGAAGCTACACACAGCTTATCGTGGACTATGATTGGAACCATCAATTTGTGGTTTAAAATTATGTTTCTCTCATTTAGTTCTCCCTCCCAAATGAATATTTCGAATAGGTTTAATCATAAATTAATTTATTTGTAACCAACACGAATCGAATTAAAAGCTTTCTCTTCAAAAAATAATCTCTTTTTGGTTCTTCTGCGCTTTCCATCGACGTGAACAACGATCCTCAGCACGTATTGTTGCTTCCGATCATTGAAATTGAACCATTTATCATCATAATCAAATTGTTGTACATCATCACCACAACAACCAATAGGAGGTGAAAAAAACTTGTGGTTCTCTTATTCTGAATTTTTGAAAGTGTCGGTTGATTTTCATTCTTGTTGTTCCGATCAATTATTCGCTTGCACTACCTAACAACATCATTAGAGGCCTTTCATTGCGTGTTGTTGTAGAGACTTTTTTAGAACGCTCTGTACTCATCATCACGAAAATATTATTGGTGTGGTAATGAGGATTTTCTCAACAACAGCACCACCGGACAATACTCATCAGCAAGAACAAGATCAAAACAATCACTTATTGGAAACTACTAACTTTCAATTTATTGATAGATCGCTCGATTGGATTGAATTAATTCATCATAAACCTCCTACATCATCACCAATTTCAACAGATCAGCAACAGGGTGAAAAATCCGAATTAAACCGAGACGAAGAGCCTATCATGAATGAAACATTGAGTCATCAACTTTCCAACAACAATAATAACAACAACAGTAATCATACTCAAGGACACAGAAATCATCACACCCACACTGTACAATTTTCAACGAAACCAACTTCTAACGCTCACCATCATGTACCAGAAACCACAACAACTCCATTCGTCAGGAAATCGCCTTCTCGACCCTCTCATCCAAACCAACAACATCATGACATGATAAAAGAACTACAAAAACGAACGAGTGGACTTTTTGGTGATTCCCCGGTTGCTGCTGGGAACGACAATGGGTATGAAAGTGGAAGCTCTTCCAATGGAGACGAGTCAACAACAGCACAACAGTCCAATAATGGAGACGAGTCAACAACTCCATCGGTGGCACTAGCAAGCGAAGGTATTTCGGAATATTGTGATAAGCTTTTAGCCAATAATAATAATTATAACAACAAGATTAATGACGAAGAAAACGATAATAGTGTGAGGTAAGTTCAGGTCCCAACTGGTTTTTCATCTCATTATCGCTTCATTGTCAATTATCTCAACACGTGATAACCACCCACCTTTAATGTCACACCACCAAATTTCATTGCAATGAAATTTTCTCTCGAAACAATTATAATAGAAATCGACCAACACGAGTTCCCTCTATGCCTGTTCAACACTCTACTCAGAAAACGGTACAATCGAGAACTGCTTCTCTGATACAACATATACAGAGTCAACCCAATTTGACAGTTCCACTGCAGTCACAGCCTATTTCACTTCTTTCGCAATCCCTCCTCAAGAAAAATACCGATGATGATTACATTGTTGTGGAGGAAAGCGACATTGATTCCGCATACATGTTGAATAAGAAGTATCACAGTGAAGCAGCCCTAACAAAGCTCGAATCGAAACAAAACACACAACCAAAACCAACAATCAAGCATAATATTGGGAAAATTTTTCCAGAAGGCACCGAAGCTTGGCTCTTACCAGGAGAATGTATTATCAATCATGTCAAATCCATTGGCGTTCTAAAGAATTTGCCAGTGACCTATTTTCCTCAAGCACAATCCAACCCCCAAGCCATTTCATCAACCAATAACAATTCGAGTAAGCACGGTGTGGAAGAGTTTTTAACAACAACCGAAGAATTTTTCAATGAATTATTGTCTGGAACCACCGCTTCGAATAATAACTATGCAAGCAGCACTGGAAGCACAACAAGTAATTCTGGAGGTGGAAGTAGCAACACCAACGCTCTAACAGATCAATCGGATACAGAATTGACACTTGTTTTTGGAGAATTGTACATCACTAACTTTCAAGTTCGATTTCAGGTATGTAGTTGATACCTTATGATCTGCTATATTCTGATTATTCATGTTGTATTCTACATTCAATATTAACAACTATTTGAAAATAATTTGGTTGAATCTTATTTTCATGAAAATTATTTATTAATTGGAATTTATTACAAACAAATATTTTTACTGTTGCAAATATTCATTCTGGTCTGCTATTTCATTGAATCAGAGTAATTCAAAACCATACCTTGTTTTAAGCACGCCACTTGCATGCATTCTAAAAATGAGCGTTAAATATCCACAAACAGAAACACCTACTTACAGCAACTATTATAGTCAATATTTAATTTCGGCTCCTACAGTTACGACAACTACTGACAGATTCAATAGTCTAGGATACATTAGTATCAAGAGCAAGGATTTCCAAGTATTGAAGTTTTTGTTTTTCAAAGCTTCAACTCAAACAATGGAAAAGGTAATGGAAGCACTGAAAAGCACCTGTGGAGCAGCCTCGAGAAGACCATTCGCGTATCCTTTTAGGAAATTTATGACTTCTGAATTCGGTATCTATAGCCAAGAAGATATTGAAAATGGATGGAAGGTGTACAAGATGAAGAGAGAATTCAAGAGGCAAGGGCTAAAACTAAAAAGCAGTGCTTCTATGTGGCGCGATACAGGTGTCAATGTCAAATACAAAATATGTGACACATATCCCGAACATTTAATCGTTCCAAAAGATGTGAACGATGAAATGCTAGTTGCTGCTTCGTTATTTCGTAGTAAGGGAAGAATTCCTATTCTCTCATGGATACATCCTATTAAGAAACTCTGTATTGTTAGATCAAGTCAACCTATGGTGGGTATAACTCGAGCCAGATGTAAAGAAGATGAGGAATTAGTGGATGCCATCCGAAGAGCTTCTGGATCAGAACGACTACTTATCATTGATTGCAGACCAAAGGCCAACGCTTGGGCCAACACGGTGATGGGCAAAGGTTACGAAAATATTTCATATTATACAAATTGTTCACTAGAGTTTATGAATATTGAGAATATTCATGCCATGAGCAGCAGTTTGAACATGCTCAAAAAATTAATTCAAAAACAAAATAATGACCTGTATTGGTTATCCGCTTTTGAAGCTACTGGTTGGTTAAAACACTCCAAACTCATCATGCAAGCTGCTGCAAAAGTTGTAGCTTCCATAGAGCGATTTGATACATCAGTATTGGTGCATTGCAGTGACGGATGGGATAGAACTGCTCAAATTTGTGCACTTGCAGAGCTATTGTTAGATCCATATTACAGAACGATTGAAGGTTTCGAGGTCCTAATTGAAAAAGAATGGGTTTCATTTGGCCACAAATTTTTGGATCGAGTTGGCCACTATGCTCCCAAGCATGGAAATAACTCAGTATCTGACGAAGTTTCTCCTGTATTTTTACAATTTATTGACTGTGTTTTTCAGATTTGGCAGCAGTATCCTTCACATTTTGAATTTAATGAGAATTTCTTATTCTTGATTTTGGATAGCTTGTACTCGTGTAAATTTGGAAACTTTTTGCATAATTCTCCAAAACAACAGGCAGAGGACTCTATTACAAAGGAAACAGTATCAATTTGGACGGAGATTCTAGCAAATCGTTCAGCCTATGTGAATGATGTATATAATCCCAAGAATAGCGAATTTTCAACTTTGATTGTAAATACTGATATGGATACTCTGACTACTCACTTTTGGGTGAGTTACTTTTATCGATACAAGAAAGGACCTAAAAACAGATATCATCGAATGTTAAAGAAGGCACTCACCAAACTTAAAAAGGATAACACTTATTTAATGAACTCGCTCAATGAAGAAGTTCAAACCAGAAAACGAATTGAACGCGAACTTTGTGAAACCAAAGAAAAGATTCGATATTTAGAAGGTCATCACTCTTTGGACAGTCAAGGCATTACAAATTCCTACGACAGTAATCATGATCGACTCGATAGTGCCAGCGTCTCTACCGACTATGCCGAAGATGGCTCAAAAGTATTGCGATTTGGAACTAGTGTCAATGACAATTTAGTTGAAAATTATTTCCAATAATCATGACGATCGTGAACACAAAGACCACCAACACCTCGCCTTGACAAGTATGAATTAAAAAAAAATGAATTTGAATACAGAAATATTATTACCGAGCTGTGTTGTGACACACCTCTCTCTGATCGACTTGCAATCGGAATGTGATTCAAGTTCTCCTCACACCCATTCAATCTTTGAAAAATTCAAAGACAAGATGAAACGACCCCTCTCGGGTCACATTCGAAAGCCCTTCTTAGTTTCCAATTTTAAATATCAAGAAACCCTTCTCATTCGATCAGACAATTCCGAATTCTTTGAAGGCGAAATTCCATGCGATGTCAAAATATCCTATCAACACTCATGTATTTTAATTAGTGTCCCTGAGAGTGATTCGATTCAAGTGTTTGATCATCATCGTGGATTGCGAGCATTTCGAGGAAGAATTCGTGTGGATCAAATTCGAAAACCAACTTGGATGTGTGTGGAAGAAGATTTTGAATATGGAACGTCGGCTTTGATTCTTTGTGCACAAAGTCATGATCAAGTTTCAATTTTTAAATTTGATTTGAAATTATTACTACTACAACAATGCAAACACAAAACAATTTTGAATACTACTACTACTAATCAGAGTATGAGTGTGGAATCGAACATTCAACCCATTTGGAAGTTTGGACGACAATTATTATTCGATCCTCAGAGTATCATTCTGTCTCAACTTGTGAAAAATCAATTATTTATTTCTGACAGTGGCAACGACTGTCTGATCATTCTCGATACCACTTGTGGACAACAAATTGGAACTGTTCGTTTATTAGAACCTCAATCTTTGTTTTATGCACCTTCCCTTGGTTTACTGGTTCCAAAAAAAGAATTCATCGATCGAGAATATCTTGTTGTGAGTGAAGAACGGCCAACACTGAGTGGAGTGAAATTGTTTGAACGATCGAAAGGAAATGGAGTTGGGGAATGGCAACCCATAGAATTGGCCCGCCAGATTGATTTACACAATCCAGGACAAATGACATTTGACAGTGAACATTTATTTGTATGTGAACCACATCGAATTCAAATACTGTCCTTTGAAAAGAATCATTTTCGTGTGATTGGCCAAATAGGAAACGGTACTCCTGGTAATTACACAGATCAGTTCAATTCCACGGGTGGAATTTGTTTGAATGAACTCGAAGGAGAATTATTCGTATGTGACAAACACAATGATCGAGTTCAAATTTTCAAATGAACTTTTTCTTAACACTAAATCAAAATTATCATTCCAAAAGTCATTCATTTCCCTTATTCACAACATGTAGAATAAAATTCTTGAATGGATGAATGAGAAAGTGAAGCCACAAATTTGTTTCTCGTGGTTTGATAAAACTCTTTCAATCGATCCCAAGTCAAATCAGACCATTTACAATTAATACTTCCATGAACAATGAGTTGAATGAGATGAGGAGCAACTGGACATGTCTCTCGAGTCAATAATTGAATGAGTGTGGGCATTTCGTTTTCATTCCAAAGCAATTTGAATGAAGAACCTTCATCGTATGGGAATGGAATGACATCCAAGTATAACAATTGTTGGAGAATTTCACATTGACTCAGCGTTTGAAGGTTATAAATTCCCTTAACGGACAAGTGACATAATTTGGGAAAGGCCTTACTAGTGAGTGCTGAAAATAATTGTTTCTCGGCTTGAATAGATTCCTCTGTTCGTGAATATTGTTCATGTCCAATGACAATTCTTAAATATTTTACGTTGGGAAAGACAATATCATCAAAACAAGATCCAAAATATTCATCGAATCCAACGCTCAAGAATTGAATGGCACTCGATGGAAGCATGTCCTTGTTCGGCCAAAATTCCTTGACGCTTGCTACTACACTCTTCTCAGCTTGGTTTTCATCCAAAGAATAATCACACCTTGAGGCAACATGTGGAAACGTCAAATTGTCATAAAAATCTTCATGAACCAAATCCATATAGTTTTGGTTGTATGAGTGGTATTGTTCCACATCAAAATGTTCCAACATTCCAAGAGACAGAATATGTGCCTTCATGAGAAAGAGTTCAAAACTTGAAATTTTTCCTTTCATTTGCATTTTCACTTGTTCATACTTGTCAAAACTCATGACTACAAGTCGTAACCGTTCTTCATAATTGAGTGCAATGAGTTCAACGTCATTTTCATCCTTGAGTGAGCGAATATGGTCTATATAATTACTAGCATACCAAGAACTATTTCCATCCATGATGGTCTCTGAATATTTGACACATTTTCCAAATTCGACGTTTTGATACAAGATTTGGATGTTTGCCATTTCTTCTGCTTCAATTGCGTTAAAATCTCCTTGAACGAGTGAGAGAGAATTGGGTTTTCTTTTCAAATAAATAATTAAATCCAACATGTTTGAAAGAGTGAGCCAATACTTTTCCATGAAAATATTATAATGTTCAGCATCATCACAACGATCATCAGTTGAACCAAATTGTGATGGTAAAAATCGTTCCACCAATGTTTTACAAGTAGCCATACAAAATGAATTCAATCCTTTCACATTTTCAAATGAAATACTAAAATTGGAAACGATGGGATCGGATAGTAAATTGGACAAGGAGAGGTCGTCCTGATACGTTGTATGATCCAATGCATGGAATGCTCTTGAAAACAATCCAATAGGTCCAATCAAGTATTCAAAAATGTTGTAAAGGAAAATCTCTCTCGGAAGATGGAAAAGAAGGGAATGAGGAGTGCGAGTTTGTTCTGTGGGTGGCATTTCTGTGTTGTTTGCGCTGGTCCTTGATGTGACGAGACAGTCGAGTCGGAGATTCAATTTTTTTGTTCAATAATGAAAACTGAGTTTTGATACCTTCGTACTAACACAAGTTCACCCAAATCTGCAAATTCAATCATGCATTGCGAATGGGATCGTTCAACAATACACATTCGAGTATTGATCAAAATTTAGAAAATTTGAACGTGCTTGGTCTGCTGTGTGACTGTTGCTCCATGTTCCATTCCTTAATCCATATTAGACGTTAAAGCATTTTGTAAAACTTCAATAATTTCGAATAATTTCGCCTTCTTTTTTTCGTCCAAATGATTGGAGCGAGATACGAGTTGAATGGCATGATCCGTCGCTTGTAGTATTTGATCCTCGAGGATTGTGACAAACCCAAACTCTTCCAACAAATAATTCACCACAGCTAAATTCCTTCTTTCAACGGCACATCTCAATACACCAAGTCCATGAGGTTCGCTCACATCATCAAGAGCAGCTCCACATTGAATAAGAGTTTTGATTTGAGAGGGAGTTTTAGCAATCATGAGTGGTGTAAATCCATTCCATCGAAAATTTGGATCAGCCCCTCGTCGTATGAGCGCCTTAATCGATGAAGTACTTTTGCTTGATGCTCGAGAAGCATAATGCAGTGCCTTTCCTAAACATTCCTCAGAAAAAATCATACCTTCATAATTTAACTCTCCGTTGGGATCTGTGATTAAGTTTTGATTGACAAGTTTGTTGAAATTTTCGGTGGACCATTTGGTGTTGTTGATTGAGGAAGGTGTGATATTGTGTTGACAAGAGTGACATGTGGCCCCTCGTTGGAGCAGCATCTCAAGATCTTGTTCAGAAATATTTGCGCTCACTAGACATCCCAAAGGTTGATACATTCTCCACAGCACAACCTTCAACTCTTCTTCGTCTCCTTGACAATCTTCTTTCACTGAATACATGAGAGACAAAAAACAATCGGCCAAGTCTGAAACAGAGACCACATTGTATCCACTTGTGAACTTGTTACAATATTGATCTAATGTGTTTAGCTTCATGAGTGAAGACATAATAATGGTGTGCTCAATTTCATTGTGGGAGTGTGAAATTAATTGGTCCAATGTTGGATGATCAGCAAAAATTACGAAATGAGGATCTTGTAGAAACGATGAAATCATTCTTCTCGATTCAGAGGTCCATTCCTTCATGGTAGGATGTCCATGTGTTAGGGCAATCATTAAATAAGATTTGTTGCAATAAGTATAGCCTAAAATATCTTCGACCGATTCTGTGATTTTGTAATCAATCTGGATGGACGTAAAAAAGTTTTCAATGGGAGGTGGGACGGATTTTGCACTCGTAGCGTCTTGTGCATCAAAAGCTCGATAAATTGTGACAATTGATTCGTCATTATTGGTTGACTTTTGTTTCTTCTTATCGTTGGATTGTGTGGTTTTTTGTTTTTTCACTTTGATTTTAACTTTCAATTCGTGCAAGTCCATTTTCAATCCTTCAATATTTGTTTTCACTTGTTGAGCATCTTCTTTCGATTGCATGTCAATGAGGGCATATTTGCTTTGTGAATTTGTTTTTGCTTGTTTGATTTGAATATTTTCAGAAATAATTTTACAACGTTCCAGAATTAAATTATGAATATCATTCATCGTAATGGAATTGGGTAAATTTGTAATTTTTACCATGTATTCTTTCGGTTGGGGTTTTTTTCTAAATGAAGTCGAGACTGTATGTTTTGCCTCAAGATTAAATGGTAAATTATTTTGAAGCATGTTTGGAGAAGGATTAAAAGTTGGAGAAATAGTGTCAATATTGTGTTGCTGAAGCAGTACATTTGGCGTATCCTTAATGAATGTACTGGAATTGTGTTCAGAAAGATGTGGCGAATCATCTTGTTCTAAACCAAAAGGATCCAAAAATTCTTTCAATTCTTGAAACATTCCTTGTTGATGTTCCTCGCTGTTCACAATTAAGTTATGATTAATGGTCATTCGATTCACCTTGCTATTTTGTGTTTGATGTGACGATAAATGAATCGTCGATTGTATATATTCTTGTTGCTGTTCAGCAACTTTCTTTTGTCTCTGTTCTTCCAATTGATTTTGTAACATACTCATCACCATGAGTTTTCGTTTGGGAATGGCTCTTTGAGAGAGTGGTTGATGTGTCGAATTTGTGCTGCATGAAGAGCTTTTCCCTGATGATCCATCTACAGTATGAGCTCTATTTACAAATGAATGTTGATGATTAACTAAGTGGTTTTGGCCCTGATTTGAGGAAGGGTAATGAGTACGACTCGTAGAAGGAGCTCCTTCTTTGGCTACTAGTGCCACTGAAGAAGGGATAGAGCTGCTCGGAGGTGGAGGTTGTTGTTTCGTGGCAATTGATTGTCCCAAACAATTCTCAATGCTCAAAATTGAATCGCGTTTGGTAAAGGTACTTGGTGGATGTCGTTCGTAGGAAGAGGGAGCGGAATAGGAGCTTGTTTTCATGAGTAGAAGTAAATTAATATGAAATATGTATGATGAATAATATTGAATGATCCGAAAATGATCGGAAGAAGATTAAATCAAGGATTGAAATGTAGTACAGAAAATAATACTAATGATGAGCAATTACAAGTAACCACACTCGGATGAAAGCATTCCGATAATTTATATAATTTCTTAAAACAGAAAAAGATAGCCTCGCTCTCAAAAATTTACAGTACAAAGGCTTCAGCTATTTTTTTGGCGGCTGACAGTTGTTGGTCCTTCTGGGGGTTATGGAATAGGTGTGAAAGACGGAGAGATGAATCTCTTGAGAGCCGCGTGAATGATCTCTCTATGAAATCAAGGTTGGTTATTGAGGATCGAAAAAGGTGCGCATTATTTGATCATTATACCCCTATCTTAACTTATTTCACATTCGTCTCTTCCGGTGTTGTGCTTAACTGAGGATGAGTAGTTTGAACAATCTAAAGTTTATGTTAATACGCATAACGTGGATAAATATATATGAACCTACCTTCAATCCACAATAATTGTCGTCAGCAAACATTTCCACATGAAATACCCAATCGTTGGAATCTATTTTAAATGTTTTTCTTTGAACTTGGACATCGTTCCAATACAGAACAAGCTGTTCAGCTTCATAGTTATACCATATGGCAATAGTATCTTTTTCTTTGATTTTTTTGAGTATTTCAAATCGTTTCCATTTGTCTGCTTGTTTACATGTTACTCCTTTAAAAGATATTTCGTCAAGTACTCCTTGTAATAACACTTACCCAATGCTAAATTGCTTGAATCTCCATAGCGGAGAACAAACTTGGTGTAATATCTGTATGGATTATTACAAAGAGAAATTCGTTTCTTGTTCATGACATAATCGAGACATGAGTAAAGCGAACCTGATTCTGATCTCTTGACCACTTCTTGGTTGTAATGCCGTAGTTGGCAATCTTCCAACGTGGCTTGATCAAATTTTACATTTCTAATTTGTTGTTCCTCAATATCGTTGATCAATCCAAAAATTTTGAAATAACTTGCTTCATGAATGATGTGCTCAATCATACCATGTGAGAGGTCTTCAATACATCCAACGAGCATGCCGTCCCTCAAATAATTCAACCTGTTTTGAATAGATCTCTAAATGGGAACAGTTCATAAATTTACACTTACACGTGAATAAAATATTTTGGGTCTCTGTCAATGAAAATGACGCCGTTTTCGTCTGTTACAGCTTCAATTGAATTTTCTTTTTTTTTCTGGGAATTGGCGCTTCGATAAAGGTAATACAGAATTTCTGACTTTTTTAAAGTTTTAGATGTCGTTTGAAATAATTTTCCTCCAACGTTCAATTTCACTACTTGTATTTTTCGTTTTTCTTTTTCTGGTGTTTGGGGCACCACATTTTGCTGAGTTGTGAATTCTTTCTCTTCGACCTTAACAGCGCTTTGTTGATTTCTCGGCTTGCTTTGAGATTCACTTGATACATCTTTTACGGTATCCTGTTTCTTCGGCTCAATTGGTGAAAGTGGTATCTGTTCTTGAGCACTCTTGGGAGATAAAATACCGTCTCCACATGCGCCCGAACGTGGTGTTGTGAACGGTTCCTTTATCGTGTCCAATCTTTTAATTTCAATTCCTCCATTGACAGTACTTTTCATTATAGTTTTGATCAATCCTTTGGACGAAGGAGATAGTGGTTCATTTAATATTAAATGTTCGTTGGGATCCTCTTGCTCTGGAGAGCATGTTCCAATGTATTTTGAATTCTTCTTTGATTGTGGTTCATAGTTTGATGCCCTAGAAGAGCCTGATGAGGATGAAGAGCTATTGGAGGATGATGAAGAACAAGATGATGATGATGAAGCATTGTGGATATTCACTTCCGAACGTTTGAAAGTAATTTTCGGACCCTTCTCTGTCGTTTTATAGACTTCCGATCTCATTCTATGAGAAGAAGAAAAAGACTGCATTGATCCAATTTCCATCTTTCCCGTATCCTCCTCATAATTTTCGGTAGTGAGTGAGGGAGTCATTTGTTAATATTTTTCGTAGAGTTTTGGCGCGCGCGGGAATGAAAAAATTCTCAAACAACAATTTTATAGGAATATCATTGGAACTTGACGAACGAGAAGAGTTTCAAAAAAATAGACACAACAACAAAATCATCATCATCGTCAATAATGATCAATGATAATGATGAGAATATTGATTTTTCTCCGACAAGTTTTAACGAGATCCACCATGAACCCTTTATTGATGATATTATTTTTGAAATTGTTCAATTCTTTGAATCGTTGTTTATTGTTCAAGTTTGTATGAAAATTTCGAAACAATGGAGACGAGTATCATTTCAAATTCCTCTCTCATTATCATTCGCAGAAAATTACTTTAAACAAGTTCCTGAATCAATCATACTTTTAGCTAATTGTGAATGTTTGAAGAATTTGGTTTCTTTGAATCTGAAACACAACGAAATTGGCAATGAAGGAGTCAAATTTATTGCTACAAGTGAATGGTTGAAGAATTTGACTTCTTTGAATCTAAACATCAATACAATTGGCAATGAAGGAATTAAATACATTGCTACGAGTGAATCATTGAAGAATTTGACTTCTCTGGATCTGTATGGCAATGAAATTGACAATGAAGGTATTAAATATATTGCCAACAGCGAATGGTTGAAGAACTTGACTTATTTAAATCTTAGCAGCAACAAATTTCACAATGAAGGTGTTAGTTATATTTCTAACAGTGAACATTTGAAAAATTTGACTTCTTTGAATCTTAGCAGCAATAGAATTCGTTATAACCGTGTCAATCATATTTCTATCAGCGAATGTTGGAAGAATTTGACATCTTTGAGTCTGAGCAACAATGGAATTGGCAATTCAGGCGTTAAATATGTTGTTAATAGTGAATGGTTGAAAAATTTGACATTTTTAAATCTGTCTCGCAGTGTGATTGGTAATGAAGGCGTCAAATATATTACTACAAGCGACTTTTTGAAGAATTTGACTTCTTTGAATCTACGTAGCAACAGAATTGGCAATGAAGGTGTCAAATATATTGCTGCAAGTGAATACTTAAAGAATTTGATTTCTTTGGAACTGTCTGAGAACCAAATTGACAGCGAAGGTGCCAAATATTTTGCTACAAGTGGATGTTTGAAGAATTTGACTTGTTTGGATCTTCGTAGCAATAACATTGACAGTGAAGGGGTCAAATATATTGCCATAAGCGAATCACTGAAACATTTGACTTCTTTGGATCTTAGATACAATGCTATTGGTACTGAAGGAGCCAAATATATTGCTGCAAGCGAGTACTTGAAGAATTTGACTTCTTTGAACCTGCACGGATTTAATTGGCAATAACGGTGTCAAAGAATGATGAACTCAACATTTAAGGAGTTACTTGAATTCAAGAATCTCGCTCCACAATAATATCTCTTTAAGGATTTTCAGACTGAACCCATCATTTACTACAAAAGAAAAATTATCCAGCCAAGGATGTGACAATAAGGGATATCGATGGCTTTGGAATACACATGACACCCCTTTATATGCCCAAAAAACACTCTTAAATTGAGTTTTCTCACCTCCATTAACCTTGTAGGCGCTCTTCTCTAGCATTTGAACGACCTGTTGTTGAACACACTGCAGACTGTGATTAGTTATCTGAAGAGAATCGTGTCAAGTACTACTCCCTCACACAACAACTCAGCATTTCCCGACGTCAGGAGTCTATTGTCAACATACAGGTATAATAACAATGTTCATCAATTCGAGTCACACACAGAAAATATTGATCAGTATTTATTTATTGCAAAAGAGCCATGTTTCATGTTGAACTAGGAACATTTTTCAAGACTCCAATAGAAATGTGAAAGCACTTTCAATGATGAACATATCACTTTGATTACAATGAAAAGAGTTTCACGGGGAGGGGGATCGAGAGCGTAGCTTCCATCGACTCAATCAGCAAGCTAAATTCCATTTTGGGCCTAACTTTATACGTCAATCTGAGCCAAAGAGTTCTCGGTAATTGAGGACATGGATGTCGAGACTTTAATTATACACAATTATTGTGCATTATACATGCATTGAGGAAAGTTTGGCAGGTCACATTAGTATCTTGCTGCATTTTGATTTCGAGATGCTGATTTCTAGCTGTTGACGAGCATTAAGATGCGAAAAACTCAGGTGTAAATCTGCTTGGACGAGTTTGATCAACAAAGAAAAATACTAGAAATTCATATAACGATCTACTTTAACTTCCAATAAGGTACACGTACCCTTATGTACGCGCAGTTTTTGATTCATTATGTAATGCCACAATTCGTGTGTTAAGATGTACAAATATAGTTAGTCCCAAAATGGAAGGCAAAAGTCTGACTGCCTACGCTCTCGATCCCCCTCCCCGGAGTTTCAACAAAAAAAATTATTTACCTCCAATAACTAAAATTATCAGACAACATGCCCAAAAAACCAAACGAGAGGAGCAACGCTCGGTCATCAGCAAGATCCACCACGCAACTTAATACGCCACATGGCCACACTTCACCCAAAAAGAAGAAGAAGAAGAATCAAGAGAATGACACCGATGATGACGATATCAAGTATTTAATCGAAGTACAAAAGAAAAACAAAAAAGAAATGAAACAACAACAAACAAGCAACAACAATAACAATACTGATCGCAACAAGGATCAACGTGTATTTGTTTACATCCAACCTGTTGATATAGGGACACAATTTTCAAAAATGGAAAATCTTTTTTCAAATATATTGTTGTAACTTTTGTTTCCCTATGAGAGTATTGTATAAATATTCATCTTCCGATTGAAGTTGAATGATTGGAAATACGAGGCCCAATTGGTTTTTTTGGTGCTCAATTAATCGCTTTCCTGTACTAGTGGTTGAAGTCTTTTCTGAAACTCTAAAGAGAGAGAAAGTGGATCACCTCAGAATCACCTTGATTGACAATGAGGAGTTGTTTGAATGTGGTGGAACACTCTTGGATGTGTTCAAAGAACGTCATTTCAACTGTATCGTGAATGTTGTAAAATTCAAAACTCCGTAAAATTTTACGATTGGCCAAAAAAAACACAAAAAAAATGACAGCAAAGACGACCACCACTTCTACATCACCATCCTCTGGTTCTAGTCCTGTATTGAGAAAATTACAGCACTGGAGCGGAATTGCCTTCTCTGTGTTTGCTTCCCTCCATGTGGCCACCACCATTTCTGCTTCTCTTTCACCCTCTCAATACGATTCCGTGTTGAATGCCACTCGTAAATGGTATCGGCCATCCATGGCCATCGAAGGATTGGTTGTTTTTGCTCCATTGGCTCTCCACATGATTGCCAATACTTTAATTTTCATGACTACAACAACAGAAAAACCAATCGTCCGATCCTTCTGGAAGAAACTTCATACCTATTCGGGATATGCTTTGGGAGGAATGGTTCCTCTTCACTTGTTCGGAACTCGATTTATGCATTCGTATGCACAGGAATTTGCTTCATTGAATTACGTATTGGAAAAGGAAATGGGATTTGCTGTTGGAATGTCGTATTTCGTTGTGTTGTTGAGTGCTGGTGTGTATCATTCCTTGTATGGATTGAATGTTGCATTGGGATACAAGATGAAACAACCATTGGTGTTGGCTTCCATTGTTGGTGTGTTGGCTGCTGGTTATTTTGGATTATTGGGATTTGCTGGATATTTGTATCCTGAATTGATGACAGCTGTCAGAGAAAAACATTCACAATTTGCTGCAGGTCATTAAATGGATCAATGAGCCTCAGATTGATCTTAATAATTTTTGTAAACACAACACCTCATGACATGTGATGGTACTACTCAGTGTGTTCAAATCGAACGAACAAACAAACCCGCCCGCTCTAGCAACAATTCCAAAATCATCCATGTTCAATTCTTTTTGATTTCCAATTCTATTCCACTCAAAAAAAATTACGAAAACAACGAGATGACACACAAGCTCCTAGTGCCATGCAGTGTATGGACTCTAGTGGCATCCATCATCATGGTTGCTAATTTGACCTCTTTCACTATTGTTGCTTCTTCTTCACTTCCTCATGAACGAATGGAAATGACCACTTCAGAATTCTGGTCGTCCTCGTCATCCCGAAACCACAAGAACTCACTCTCTGAAGTTACCAAACAACGACCATTCACTGCATCTGATACTCCATCCTCAGGAATTTGTATCAATGGAACGACGAGTTGGTTGCAAGACATTTGTGTGAAATCGAATGACATTTCTTCCACATCGATTCGACCTTCGTATTGTCAATACATCAATCCCTATGTGGTTCCTTATCCATTTAGTGATCACGATTTTAACACGATGGAACTTGATCCTGATTGTTTCGATAGTGAAACAGGAAAACCAAGTGATGATTTACAAAGAGCGGAATGTATCACGGTTCAAGCCATTAGTTCTGCTGAATTTGGACCCTTCTATGTCTCTGTTCATAATAATCAAAGTAATGAAACCAATCGGAGTGAATTCATTTCTAAAAGATATTCATTATTTGGAATGAACACGGGAGAAATTTATGCCATTGATTTTAACAGTAATGAATTGTATCCATTTTTAACAGTGAATCAGACTTCTTCGAAGGATCCTCATGAGGTTCAAAACGATTCCATTTCAAAATTGGATGCCTTTGTGTTGGGAGTGAATAACACGGCTGCATATGTCGTGTCTGCAGATAAGCAACAATTTATGAGAATCTTTTATGTGGATATTATGAATCCTGTCATGAATAGTAAATTATGTAAACGAGAACAAGTGGGTGGAAGAATTGAAGATTTTAAATCAGTCAAAGTTGGAGAGGATTTGTATTTGGTCACACTCATTTCACATGAAGATGACGAGGACTCACAGAAATATCATAACAAAATCAAGACATTGAAATTCTCAAAATTAGGACTTGATTGTCTTTTGGAAATGAATGCATTCGAGTACACTCTTGATTTGAGTGGGATGGATTCTTCCGAGTTGAATTTTTACACATTCACTCAATCCATGAATAATACTGAGCGACTTTCTCCTTCGATTTATGTGAGAGACACTCAAATGATGGAAAGAAATCTCATCGTGTTGCAAACACCAAAAACCATTCATATTGTGAATTTTGTGGAAAGCAATGCTGTGATTGAGATTGGTGCGAATACGAGTTTATCGTATTTAATGTTTTCACTGAATGCTGAAATGATTGAAAATGATTTTTACATTTCCTCAAGTGCAGTCATGACTGAAGAGTTGAGAAGAATTGATTTTTCAGATAATACCACCAATACGTGTACATTGTCGGACGATGAGAAATTATTTCCATCACAGGAGGTGCATCTTCTTGTGACACTCTATTCCAACACTCTGAAAAGTAACTTTTCCAAGTTGGTGGTGAGAAATTTACCAGAATTTGCATCATTTGTTCCATCTCAAGATTTTAATAGAACATTGTCACCTGTTTCAAGAAATGATGAATTGAATTGTGACATTTCGAATGGATATTATTTTGATTCGATCCTTGAAACATGTTCACAAGCTCATGAATATCTCATTGAATTACCTTCGAAGGCCCTTCAAATTCATTCTCGTTTTATTGATTTACCTCAAGCAGTGAAGGATTATTTAACAGAAGCTTCAAAGCAGTCCAGTGAACAATCTGAGAAAATTCAACAAGCCATTCAATTTATTTGTTTAGCTGTTGCAGGAGGAGATGTCATGAATCCAACCAAACCTTTCAATGTGAATCAATATTTACAATGTATGGAAACCATTACAAATCGAACTTTGGAATTGCAATGTCAAGCACAAGCATTTGGAGCCCTCGGAAAAGATTCTCTCAAAGAAATTATGAACGACTATTTGCAATATAACGTCTTTATTGCACTCGACAATAATGCCGTTCTCATTTACGGAATTCAACAACGATTTTGTGATCGAATTTCTAAGGAATTAATTGTCAAACCTTTTAATCAATTTCAATTAATTGGAAAACCTATTCATACCTACATTTCCTCGAATGGACAACATATTTTCATTTCCATCACACGCAAGAAGTGGGAAATTGAATCACTCAAGAGATATCAAGAAATTTGTAACATTCTCGAGAATGATCCTGATCATGTCTTTCTCAAAGATTACAGAACGAGTTGCATCAAATCTCCTCCAAAACCAATCAACATTAATACTTTTGGATTTTACATTTCAAGTTGTTTTCCAGGCATGTACTGTCCAAGTTTAACCAAGAATGAAATGTACTCTGTCCAAGATCGTTTCTATACAGAACGACCGAATGCTTTATTACCTTGCCCCATTGGAAGTTTTTGTACATTGGGTTCAAAACATGAATGTCCGTATGGATTTATTTGTGACGAAGTGAAAATGAATTTACCAAAACCCTGTACCGATAATCACTATAATTGTGCTTTTAATGGATTAACAGAACCTCAAGCACCACAAAAAGGTCTAATCACACTCGCTCCGTATTTTCCTGAAATTCCAATTGGACCAGGTCTCTACGTCGAGAGAACAAGTGACATTGATTTGACTATTAAGCATTGCAATAAGGGAGATTATTGTCCATTGGCACGGGCCATCGATGTCGGTAGCATGTTTGATCCAATCGAAACAACAACTCTCCTCGAATGTCCACAAGGAACATTTTGTGAAAATTCACTAGTCATGACTCCAGAAATTTGTTTCTGCAATGCCACGTTTTGTACCTATTGTCCGAATGGAAGTTATATTGAGAGAGCGTGTCCTGCTGGATTCTATTGTTTGGGACCTTCGAACATCAAGACGTGTAAACTCACTCAGTATTGTCCAGAAGGAACTTTTATTCCACAAACATGTGAAGCTGGATATTATTGTGAAAATCCAAAAGTGAGAAAGATTTGTCCTAAAGGTCACTTTTGTCCATCAGGAACCGTTCGACCTCATCCATGCGGGTATGTATTTCATGTGTTAATGTTTTGTTGTTATTTAACATTTTGTACAACAATATATTTTTCAATCTTTTCCATCTTTTCCAATTTTCTATTTTTCAAAATTGTAAAATATATATTGTTGTAATGGAATTGACAATAGTTGGCTTTCATTGTGCTCAGAAGGTCAATCCAGTGTTGGATTTAACATTTTAGGTTTCTTTTTTATTTTCATTTGCTTAATTCTTGTATTCTCCATCAATGTTGGTATCAAGTATGTGCGAGCAAGAAGAGCCAAGAAACGAGATTTGAAAGAAAAGGAAGAAATTGAAATGCATCTCTCCTCGATCAACACAAATGTGAACAATAGAGAGGCTCGAACGGCCTATGCCGATCGAAACATGAGTCAACATTATGGATCTAATAATTTAGGTGTGAATATTGAATTTGAGAATTTGTCACTCACGGTTGAACAAGCCGGTGAGCACAAAATAGTTCTCAATAATGTTTCAGGAATGATTAAGCACTCGGAATTGACTGGAATTATGGGATGTTCTGGAAGGTTTGTTTTTTCGTTAGCTTTTTTTCTTTAATTCCTATTTTGGTTAAAAAAAATTTAATATATGGTTTTATTTTGTCGTGCGATCCCTAATAATGAAACAGTGGAAAAACAAGTTTCATTACCTCTCTTTCCGGAAGAGCTTATTATGGACAACGAACTGGAAAAGTCAAGCTAAATGGACAAGAGGACGATTTAACACGATTCAAAAAACTTGTTGGGTTTGTTCCACAAAATGACATTATGCTTCCCTCAATGACTGTTTATGAGACCTTGTACTTTGCTGCCAAATGTCGATTGGACAAGAGCAAAACCAATGAACAAGTTGAAAATTTGGTATCAAGTATCATTTCAGTTTTGGGATTGGAAGATGTCAAGCATTCACTCATTGGAGATGAAAAGAAGAGAGGAATTTCTGGAGGTCAGAAAAAACGTGTGAATATTGGAATGGAATTATCAGCAGTTCCAAGTGTCTTATTTTGTAAGTTGAGTGAAATTTTATCCAAATTTGGTTCCATAACATTTCATGTATTTTCAAAATGAATGATGAATCATGAATATCAAAAATTCGATGAAAACACACACAGTGGATGAACCAACCAGTGGATGTAAGTATAAAATGTGATGAGAACCAGTATGGAATAGTAATTTTGAATTTGGAATATTAATGTTTTCAACACAAAATTATTTTCACAGTGGACTCTTCAACCTCAAAGGAAATTATTGAAATTCTTAGAAGTATTGCCGTGAATCAACATTTAACCATTGTGACCGTCATTCATCAACCTCGATATGAAATCTTTACCATGTTCCATAAAATCATGCTTCTCGGAAAAGGAGGAAGAGTGGTGTACTTTGGTCCAAGTGTGAAAGCTATGGATTATTTCCAAAGTCTTGGTTTTCAACCACCTGTCAATGTCAATCCAGCAGATTTCATGCTTGACATTATTTCAGGAAATGTTTCAAGAGAACAAGATACTCATTTCGATCCAGAACAATTATTTGAAATGTGGGAAGAACGATCTCATTTATGGAGTGGAGACAATTCTCAAAAGACAATATCCGTTGATAATTCTCCAGCAGTGGATGCATCTCCTACGAACTTGACTCAACATGATTTGGAAGAATCGAATGATGCAGCCACTGATTCTCATCATACACAAATTTCACACCATCATCGAGAAGATTCCCATCCATCTCTTTCACATCAAAGTGAAGATTCAATGGATTGTTCGTATGAAGCTCTCAAACAAGAACACAATTCAAGACATGTAAGCTACTTTTCACAATTCATCATGTGTCTGAAGAGATGTATTTTTCAAAGTACAAGAGAGACAAAATCATTTGTGTTGGATTGTTTCTTGGTCTATATTGCAGGATTGGCCATTGGTGTGATATTTTACGATACTCGATACATTGGTCCACCATTGACTGAAATTATTGAACAATGTCCTGAAGGTAAGTGTCACAACGTGCGAGTGAATGAATGGTTCTATCAAAATATTTTTCTGTCATGTTTTAATTATTTGAAATAATTTTGTAATTTTTATTTTGAATCAATTATTTCAATGAAAACACAGCAATGAGATACAAGTGTGCACTCCCAGTCGATGATCCAATTATCACCATGGGAGCCATTCTCTCTATGGGATTGGCATTGTGTGGTGTCATGAGTTCATTAAGTAATTTTGGAGATGAAATTGTGGTCTTTATTCGAGAATATGAAAGTAACATTTCACCTCTCATGTATTTCTTAGCAAAGAATTTGATGCAAATTCCAATCATATTTTTAACTCCTGGTATTTTCATTTCCATATTTTACATTATCAGTAACCCTCAAGGAGATGTTTGGCAATAGTAAGTAATATTTGTGTTTTTTTTTAATTCATGAAATGTTGATGTGAATTCATTGAAAAATTCTAACTTTGGACCAAACATTCATTGAAACTCCAACTTGACACCAAATTCAGTTATTTGGTACTTTTCAATGTCAATTTTGTGAGTTATGGCATTGGTTACTTGTTATCCACACTCTTTCCTTCTTCCTTTTCCAAAGTAGCTGGAGTCGTCTTTGTGGTCATTAACAATTTAATTGCAGGAATGAGACCAACCATTCCTCAAATGAATGACATGTTCTTCCCAATGCCTTATATTTATTCACTCTCCTATCTTCGATATGCAACAGAAGCTCTCTATTTATTTGAAGTTAAGAAATATACAAGTGTTTATTCTGTGGAAAGTGGAATGGAATTATTGGGTTATCAATTTTCAGATCAAACCAAATGTGTTTGGATTCTTCCATTATTTGGAATCTTTTATAGAATTTTAGCCTATCTGTCACTTGTATTGTTACCTCCTGGAGTTTATGTGAAAAAATTGTGGAGAGGTTTATTTAATTACAAACAGCATTGGAAAAAGATGAAGGAATGGATGGAGAGGAAGAGATTATTTTCCGCACGAGGGAATGCGACACGATTGGATTCGCATCAATATCGTGATTTGGAACTTTATTGATTTCTGTGTCAATTCTTCTAAACAATTGCAGTATTGAAAAAATTTTAATTAATTTAAATCATCATGAAAATTATTTGTGGTCAATTCGACAACAAATCTGGAAAAGCCAATAAAATCTCTTGAAAGTTAATAGCTATTTTGCATTTCCTTTTATGTTCGTCAATTCGAATACAACACACAGCGTCTCATTCTCAAATATACAACCATGGTCAATCGATCGATCGGCTAATGGATCTCCTTCTCACTTCAATTGTTTTAATTTCTTTCATTACAAAATATCACAAGATATTGTGCGCAAATTCCATTGCTCATTTTCGTTCAAAAGTTTCCTTCAAAACTCTCTTTTGTTTCGCGATTGCCAAAGTTTAAATATATGGACAGCATGGCTCACAATAGGCAACACAACTCTCAAAATTTCATTTATTTTTTTGTTAGTCCCTACTCTTTTTAGGAAAGCATGGGTTTGTAGAGTTTTTTGGCATCTGGCAGGTCAAGCCCATGAATGAGTTTTCTCTCTCCTCATCAACAGGTACTCAAAAACAAATAGTAATCATAGTAATAGTATCATTGATTCCTTCTTTCTGCGCTTCTATGAAACTCTAATAGTCGTCGTTGAAAATTTTACGTTTTATTTGAATTCACTGAAACATCAACAACAACGAATTATTATTGAACGGCAACAATTTGTTGATATTTGAAAGTATTCATTCGTTACCCGAGCATCATTAGTGAATTTATTTCATTCATCATTTGGAAATACAAAGCGCGTTTTGTTTTGTTTTACAAATTTCAAGAAACAAAATTTCAAACAACAACAATTCGCGAATAAGAATTAGAATTGGACGATGGCGAGTTACAATGAACAATCACACTTGTCTTCATCTCCCAATTCGCCGTCTTCGATGATGTTTACAAAAACAATTCTTTCGAAACCGACTTCTTCGTCTTCGCTGCTGTCAGTTGCCAGTGCGTATACCACTGGTTCGACGTCATTGCCCAATCATCATCATGGACAGGTATTGACATCTATTGGAGGATTGTTATCGGTTTCGTCGTGTTTGACAGGTTCGAGTGTTTGTTCGGCTCCTTCAGAAGCATCATCGCTGTCACTTGTCTCTTCGATGGATGAAGAGGTAGATTTACGTCAACAACTTCTCGAAGATGATTTTACTGGAATTGATTCAAAGAATTCATGTCAATGCTGCCAAAGTTTGTTTCAAACTCGACCATCCTCCTTTCCAGAAGGTCAACAATTACATCCTTCAAATGAGTGTCCAAATGTAAATAACAATAGAATTAATGAAAACAATCATGAGCATGAGGAATATACACAAGAAGATGAATCTCATGAGGTTGAAGATTGGTGGAAATTTGAAATTTTCCACATTCATCAAACCCTCAAAGAAGAAGACCCCTCGACCTCACCAGCTGTCACTAATCAAACACCAGCCACGACTGTTTCTTCTTCTTCAAACTCGATCGCCTACGAAGATTATTCTCCAATTCTCTCAGCTCCTTCATGTTTAGGTTCTTCTCCACTCATTTCCTCTTCACCACTTTTAAATAGTCCTCGCACCAATTTTATATCTAATTCTCCAAATACGGCGTCATCCCTGTTGCAAGTGACATCGAATAATGAAAATGAACACTTTTTAGAAGCATTGTATTTGAATCGATTGTCCAATGCCATTCAAAGAAAACAAAAGAAATTGGAACAAGCTCTCAAAATTCACCAATCGAACTGTCAAGAATCTGCTTCGATTGGTCCACAAATTGTCACCTTTGTCTTGTCAGAATTGAAATTAGACGAATTAGTACATTCGAAATTGGCTGGAACGAGAACGTTACTCGTTCATTTAGCAGCTCGACATAACCGATTAGATATTTTGGAATTTTTAAAATCATGTTGTTGCGATGAAAAGTGTGAAAAGAAAGCTTGTCAACATTCAGAAACATCCTGTTGTTGCTGCTCTCCTCAATCTCCTCTCCCAGAGACAAGTGACAGATCTTGTCAACCTTCTCATATCCAACATTCCTCTTCATGTCTCTCTCGACGTGTGGCATTATGGACTTGTATCGACTCGAACGAATGCACTCCATTATTTTACTCCTGTCAAGGTTGTTCCACATGCAATGCTCACGATTGTTGTGTATTTTTATTGGTTCAACTTCAGACCTTAATGGAACGAACGTGTTCTTCTTCGTCGTCGTCGTCGTCGTCAAATATTTCACACTCCGCTCAGTACGACTCGATATCCATTCACAAAGCAGATCGATTTGGAAATCTTCCCATTGCCATGGCCTTTAAAAAACGAGATTGGAAAATGTGTGATTTATTGCAATTATTTGGAGCTTCTCTAGATGCCAATCATGGATCTTTTGGAGAGAGTCTTCTTCACACAAGTGTACGAGATTTAGATTTCTCTCGAGTCGAGTATTTGAGTCGTCATTGTCCCAAATCCATTCTTAAAAAGAATCAAAAAGATGAAAATGCACTCTTTGCATGTTTAAAAGATTATCGAGTGGCACAAGCCAAATCAGCCACTTCATTAGCAGAATATCACAAACAAGCGTCGTGTTCTCCCATTCGAACGTTGGTCAATAAGAGTGCACCCAAAGAAATTCGATGTCAATTCATTCAACAATTACTCGAAAATGGAAATGAATTATTTGGACGAGAAGCATTCGAAAAGGCACTTGTAATGAAAAATCAACATGGAAGAAATTTCTTTACCGAAGCAGTTGCATTCGGTGACGTTTTAGCCATCAAGACCATTCTCAATTATTTCACATTACAATATTTGGTGAATGTTTCTTCGAGACATTACGAACGATCGCGTGAAAATCATCGAAAATTGTTGGACTCGCTCATATTTTCAAAAGATCGACAAGGAAAGAATGTGTTACACTTGTCGTTGGAATTTGCAATGAAACGAATGAACAAATTTAATCGAGAGGATTATCAATCGTGGTTGGAGAGTTTTTGTTTTATTTTGACATGGTTGGAAGATTTTACCTTGTCGTTTAGAAATTGTCAAAAGTCAATGTCGTTGATGAACCCTCCTGAATGTGACAAACTCTTTCATGAAAAGGATTTTCAAGGAAAATCAGCGATTGAGTATATTGAATTTGAAATTTCCTCAAATTTGGAATGTGACAAGAGATGGTTGAATGCTTTGGATTTGTTGAAATGTTTCGAGTGCAAGTATGTTGCAGCGAGAACAATGGAATCGATTCATGGAATTACAACTCATGCCAATGTCATCACAACACCCAAACACAAGAAGGGAATTTTGTCAGCTCTGTTTATATCGAGTCAGTTGTCTGATGAACATGTTCATCCAAAATCAATGAGTAGTAGTAGAAGTAGTAGTAGAAGTAGTAGTAGCAGTAGTAGTTTGACGTTGAGTTCCACGAATTCTTCATTGACGGCACATTCAGTTTCCTCTTCCTCATTGAGTGATAGTCTATCCTCTTCGAGTCAATCGTCATCGAAATCAACGAGTCAGCACAAAGCTGCCTCGATGTTGAATCCACGCCAACAACATGGAAATGTGTTGAAAGAATTTATGAGGAAATTGTCCATGAAAAAGCAATAATGCATTTCGAATCATCTTTCCACTCCATTAAGGATGCCATTTAATATAAATGTTGAGGAATAAATGTTTTTATTGATGAATGGAATGGGCAAGTTGTTTTAACAGCTGTGTTCTCTCGACGTCACTTTCACTATTATTATTATACACAATAGTATTTATTGGTTTCACAAAACACATGACCAACAAACACCTTGACTCTCTTCAGCATGATGGTTAGTAATGACTTCACCACATTCACATTTAAGGAGGTGTTTGTTGTTGTTGACGAGCAGCGGCAGCTGCAGCTTCAGCATCTCTTCTACCAACCGTTGTTCCCACAGCAATTGGAATAACAATAATGGCACACAACCATAGACAAGTGACAGCAGCCAATGTGGCCCAAAACATGAGCCAACTCAAACGACCCCATTTTCTAGCACGTGGGACATCACTTTTTCTGTAACGCCATCCCAACATGTAAGGTAAACAAGCCAATGGATTCAATGTGAAAAATAGAATCAACGAGAGAAAGAATCCTGTCCAGAAACGGTCACGTGCATGATGTGCCTCTTCACGTTCATAATAACGATTGTCGTATTTGAGACCACCGGCACCTGAAGCAGCAGTTTCGGTTGGATAGGTTTGTGTGTTCATCATTTTCAATGAGTAGTGGTATGAGAAGTAGTAGCAATTGTCGAGAGTGGTTAATGATCACTTCTTCTTAGTGGTTTGTTTTT
This sequence comes from Naegleria lovaniensis, assembly GCF_003324165.1. Classification (NCBI taxonomy): domain Eukaryota; phylum Heterolobosea; class Eutetramitea; order Acrasida; family Naegleriidae; genus Naegleria; species Naegleria lovaniensis. Next base: position 757,659 of record NW_025407829.1, read on the forward strand.
TTTGAGTTGATTTTGGAGTTTTAACGGATTGCTGCTGTTGTTGTTGCAACAGAGAGCACGCTGTGTGAGGAACAGTCATGGTTGACGACCAGAGTTTAACACACACAGAGAATGGTCGAGAGTGGAGTGTTATCATTGATTTCTCTACAAATTTGGTCACTTCCCAATAGTCGACGTCAGTGATGCGTTGTTTTCATGCAGTATAGTGTTCGTGCAAATATGTTGGTATGAATAAATCAGGAATTTTCACTCTTTGAGAATGTATGAAAAGTTTTCTTTGTAAATTCTTAAATTGGTTATTTGCTGAAAAGAGCTTGATGGTCTGTTGGTAGTATACAATTGGAGAAAAAGTGTCGAAATTTTGAAATGCTTGGCCTATTCTCAAACCTAACAAGTTCAAACGAAACTGGTCAAGAAATTTGTTAATTTTCTAAAAAAGGAGAATGAGAGAGGAGCTTTTCATATATTACGCAAGATAACGTCGAAGAGTCCAGTTGTTGGTTGAGTTTGAATAGAGGTTGTGATGATCCTTCCTTGCTAGATGGAATTTACAATTATTGTCAAGTAAGGTTCGTTGAAACCTTGGTAACAACCACGACAAGCGATTGTCCATTACATGACATTCCATAATGGATCTAAGGGTTTGTCCATGATCGCTGCAAGACGTTTGTTTGTATTCTGTGATTCGCTCGCTTCTCAATTCACTCATTTCTTCTAGTGAATCATGAAAATATGTTCATTGGCCCCCATGATGATGAGGAATGTTTCATGGATCGGAACCTCACTACTGAAGAAAAGCCTTATCTTTTTTTCTGTGATAAATATTCTAATGGTTCTCATAGAGATGGGTCGTCAGAGGATGTTGGATTTTCCTCTTAATTCCTCATCAGCTCTGAGTTTAATGAAAGAAGTAAATCCCTCTCTCAATCACCAATTCAACTGCAACTAGTTGACTTGTAATGTACCAAAACTGTGAAGTATCTAAGGATGAATCAAGGTATTCTCAACTGGTGGATCATCAAAAAAGATCATCATTCATTATTAATCTTGCAAAAAATTGATCATGTTCAACCTGAGAAGTGTTCCTCGGAGTGGTTGTTTGGGACGAATACAAATGAGAATACAAATGAGAATACCAATTCCATTGACACTACAACTTACGCCAAAGAAAATGATGGCTACGCTCTCCAACCAATCAGAAAACACTGCCGGATCGAAAAAAATTTGAGAGCTTATTTTTTCTGTGAACAACAGCACACGACCAATTTTTCGATCCCACACATCGTTCTTCATTTATTTCTTTGCTTTCTTCGTCGAGCCAGAGCATGTGCAGGTTCAACTCTCTTGGCCTTTGCAACAGGTATCAACATGCCTTCTGTTCTCGCTGTTTCGTCTTCCAAATATTGATTCAAATTACTTCCTTCAGGCAACCCGATTCAAGGTTGAAATGGTGTAGTGTTGGTAGTCTTTAGGTACGGTCACACATTGGTCCGAACAGCTATGATTTTCAAATACAGTTGTGTCTTCCTCTCGATAACAAAGTTGTTGAAGAATAGATTCATCATCGTTCACCTTCACAGTGTAATCGGAAGCAATTTCCTGCTTTCTCTTTTCCTTGAATCTCTTTGGCTGGCAAAGCATGAACGTGTTTGGAAGAACAGTGGAAAGAAAAAGTATTCTCAACTTTCGGAACAAAACCTGAGCCAATAGCTTTCCTTTTTGGCCAAGTTTAATGGTAGAACGAACACCGGTAGGTATTGGTTTCTTACAAAATGTCTCCATCAATAAATCCTTGTTATCATCAACATTGTCTCCGAGAGCTGACCGAACTTTGATTCCGTTTGATGAAAAATGCTCAAGATAGTCTCTAGTATTGGACAAAATATAATCATAATAGGAATAGGGAGTGCCACCACCTTTGCTTGATGCTCCTTCTATTGATTCCTTCTCTTCAAGATGATTGCTTTCGAATGCTTGAGTTTCAAATTGCTTTACATTTCTGACTCTTCGCTTGAGAGCTAAAAAATGTTTCGCTAAGATATGAGCATACCAACATTTACCTTGGAATCCTTGAGCAGCAGCAACATAAATATTCCAAAACAACGATAATGATTCCGAAATGACTTGATCCGATGCATTCTTGTCAATATTATTCAACAAGCATTTCAATGCGTCCCACAACATTTGTGTTTGTTCCTTCTCGAAAAACGGAGACATCACTCCAACATTGTTCAGAAGAATGTTGCATGTGTTTCCATGAAGAAACATACGAACATCATTCCATTCTTCGTCTTCAACTTTCTGTAAGCCTTCAAGTCCCTTGATTTTAATAACAGCATCCCAAAACTTGTCTTTCTCCTTAACACCACTCAATGTTATTCTCAAAACATTTTCACACAGTCGTTCCTTTGCATGAAGGACGCAAATAATAATATTGCATGCAGGTAGTCCAAGAATACAGCCCAATGAATCCTGTGTTCTGGGTTTGTGGTTTTTGCAACATATTGGACTACATGTGTCGCAGTATGGGCACCACGATCCTTGTTTCACTCCAGGACAGACCACACCTAACGCTTTCAAATCCATCGTTAAAAACACATCAATGGAGCAATGATTCGATTCGATTGTTATTCCGTGCTTCCGAATAATCTCAATTTCCTTTCGGAAATGATCTGCCACATGAATGAATTCACTCTCATCTCCAGACCAAATTGCAAGTGGAACGCATATAGCTCGAGATTGACCTGTTCCGAAGCATTTGCTATTGATCACAGTAATGGTCAAAGTAGTCAGTTTTGAATTGGCAGCATAATCAAGGTTCAATGCAACAATTAAATCCTTGTTATCAATTTGATCCTCTTTACAAAGTTGTATCTGCTTTTTCTTCATAAAACCAATCCACTTCTTGTGCTGCAACACATAACAACATACAGTGGGGAGAATTGAGTGATAAATGATTTTTCGATCTCCATCTAATTCTTTAACCTTTACATTAAATATGTCAGTGCAGATTAAGTCTGTCGTTGATTGTGCATGCAATAAGGTAGGTGAGGGTGTTAAATTTTTGACATGTCCTTCTGTTCGAAGTTCGTCCACGGCCTTATTAGAAATCACTTTTCGGTTTTTAATAAGAACTTGCTTTAAAGTGTTTTCTTTCAATTTGAAATGTCTTGCACTAGTTTTTTTCTTGTTTTGGTTATCGTTGTCATTTCTGTTACGCTTTTTATGGTTCTCTGTTTGGTGGTTCTTAATTTGAGACATCGTATTACTTTCTTTTGAGAAGAAGGTTTGTTCGTTGCATGATTCTTGTTGTTTTGACATACTATAATCCATACTATCCAACAAACCTTCCTCTTTCATACGATCTTCGTTCAGCAATCCTTCCCTCCGTAACATCCCAAGAAATTCATAAATATCTTTAAATTGATCCATTTTGCAAATAATATCGTGACCTCCTAATCGTTGTAGCAGCTTTTCTTTTCGCTTCGTCTTGGTTCCATAATTTGCATCACCAAAATAGTCAGTGCATTTGTAATTGAAAGAATTGGTAACAATATCATCAGTGATATGAGTTAAGCCAAGATGTTGTTTGACATCAAGGAAATATCTTGCTTTTAGCTGAGAAGAGGTCTCTTCTAAGCATATTCGGTCGTTGGAACAAACTTTCCCAACAATAGACGTTATTGGGGGAGAAGAATTGTACTGATTTATTAATCGTTGCTTCCATTTGAACTCCTTTGATGAAGAAGAATGTGTTGGAAAATTTGAAACTGGTTCGCTCACTGATTCGTTTAATGATGATGATGATGCATGATTGTTGGTGATTGTTGGTGATTGTTGTCTTTGAGATTCGGATGTTGTAATGTTGTTGGTCAACAATAATGGTGATGGTGTAGGAATGAATGTCGAAGGCCATGAGTATGAAGGCCAGAATATGGGTTGATCAATGTAATCTTGCGACAATTGTTGTTGTGAATTGGGCCAATCATAGGATTGATTGGTGTTAATTTGAGACAACTCGTATTGTGGAGATTGAAAGTTCGGAATGAGTTGATATGTTGGCCAGTACAAGGATTGATTACTGTTGATTGGTAGCTCAGGTTGTGAATATTGAGAATTTGTTTGGTAGGGATAAAATTGAGACATTTTTGTTTTTAATAAAATTAATAATTTATTTCAATTTTAGAAGAAAGTAAATTCATCATCATCGTCGTATTTGATCTTGGTATCGTATGACATATGCATGAACACTTCACTTGACTCTGTTTCAAGTATAAAAGAAATATTCTTAACTTGCAATAGGTATTCAGTTGTGACCACAGAATTGTCTTCCTGTGAAATGCAACTCTTGACAACTTGTCTTCCCCAATTCTCAAATAAATCCAGAACTGGTAAGGTATCTTTAAAACGATATCCAACACAGGGAACTTTGTACTTAATTCCATGCCTATAGATCATTCTGTCAGAGTGGAAAAACGTTGCTCCCTTCATATTTTGAAACATCAGTTGAAAGGTTTCTGTTTCAATACAGCCACAACTAATGGAGGTTCTTCGATGAATACCTCCCAACTTCAGCATTCTGTTAATCTTGACTCGGGCACACTTGGCAAAAAGTTGGAAAGATCTTGCGACGTAATCTTGTTCTTCTTCACAAAGGTCAAAGTAACTGTAGTTCAGAGGTTCAATTCGTGGTAAACCATGCTCAATGATGATATCTTTGAAATCGTAAGAGCTAGTTTCTTCTCTGCGTTGTTGTTGGATTTGTGTTGTGATGGGATCGGCTTCATTGTTGTTGTTGTTGTTGTTTGGAGCATCGAACATCATTGCATCGCCTTCATCTATGACAATCTCGTACATATTGGTTGTTGCTGTAGATTGGAGTTGTTTGATTAGAATCGTCATAATGATTCAGCCAAAATGTTGCTATTGTAAAACTTACGTTATTGTGTGCTGTAATCTTCTAACATAAAATTGATACGTATATTGATGTTTACGTCAAGAGTTCAATGTTGATTGTCTTGTCAAACCTACGTGTGTTGTTTTGTTTCGATGATGAAAAAGGGCCACACAAAAATGCGGCACCAGAGACATTTTATATTTTTTTTTGTTGTAATTTGCTGTGAGCCAAATCATCATTTTCTTGGCCGCGAGCTGGCCCAAGCGACCGTGGTAAGTTGTAGTGTCATGTGCTGTTTCTGAATAATATGGTTGGAATATTCTCTTCAACGCGTGCGTTCAAAACACAGTGATGGTGCAGAAACGTCGCCAAAAAAGACCAACCGGACTCCAGTTTACAATTTTTTTTAGAAAAAAATAGGCATTTTTTTCTCGCTTATTCCCTCTCGGTTTCTCTCTCCGTATTCATTTTAATTATTATTATTGCTTCTTCATCATGTCCGCTTCTAAAGAGTATGTTGTTTTTGATTTTGTAAATGTGGAGAGTGATCCGAGACTGAACGGGTTCTTTTTCAACATTTTTTGAATAATGAATTTATTTCATGATGAACGTTTTGAATATTTTCAAATATTGTTCATATGGTTGTTCCATGCCCCCCAATGCGTTGAATTGTTGTTGATGATTTTATACTCTGGTTCCATCTTCAACTCTGTCGTTGCACATTCCTTGCAATGAAATGTTCATGAAAATTTTGCACCTCTCATGGCTCATGATACATTCCAACCGCGAACATTTCTTTCGCTATTCAACCCTCTCATTGTCGTTCATGAACAATAGTCAAATTTTCGACACTGTTCTCGACGCCATTGGAAACACTCCTATGGTTCGTTTGAATCGCGTTCCAAAGAACCATGGTTTGGAATGTGAAGTTTTGGTCAAGTGTGAGTTTTTCAATGCTGGCGGTTCTGTTAAAGACAGAATTGGCAAGCGAATGCTTTTGGAGGCTGAAAAGAGTGGTCGTATCAAGCCAGGTGACACTCTCATTGAACCAACATCAGGTAATACTGGTATTGGTCTCGCATTGACTGCAGCTGTGAAAGGATACAAGATGATTATCACATTGCCAGAGAAAATGTCCCAAGAAAAGGTCTCTGTTTTGAAAGGTTTAGGTGCAGAAATTATTAGAACCCCAACTGAGGCTGATTGGAACTCACCAGAGTCGCATATTGGTGTTGCAGCTCGTTTGAAGCAAGAAATTGGTGACACTGCACACATTTTGGATCAATACAAGAATCAAGACAATCCATTGGCTCACTATGAAGGTACTGCCGAGGAAATTATTAGACAAACTGGTGGTAAAATTGATGTGATTGTCATGGGTGTAGGAACTGGTGGTACTGCCAGTGGTGTTGCAAAGAAGCTTAAGGAAAAAATTCCAGGTATTATTGTTGTGGGTGCTGATCCAGTTGGTTCATTGTTGGCCGATCCAGAACATGATAAGGTTGGAACTTACCAAGTCGAAGGTATTGGATACGATTTTGTTCCTGATGTTTTGGATAGAAGTTTGATTGACATGTGGGTCAAGACTGAAGATAAACCATCATTCACAATGGCTCGAGAATTAATTAGAGAAGAAGGTCTCTTGTGCGGAGGTTCATCAGGCACTGCCATGTATGCTGCTGTTGAAGCTGCTAAAAAGCTTGGATTAGGTCCTGATAAGAGAGTAGTTGTCTTGTTGCCAGACTCTATTCGTAACTATTTGAGCAAGTTCTTGAATGATGATTGGATGATTCAACGTCAATTCATGGAAGGTGATCCAATTGCCAGCAGAGAACGTGAAATGGAACAATTGAAGAAGAGAATGGAGGTCTTGGAGAAGGAAATTGCTCAATTGAAGAATGCCAACAATAGTCAGAACTAATTTTTGGAGAGTTTCAAATTGTATTTCTCACAATTTTCACTAACTTCAAATATCGTCGAATAAATTTTTATTGACCAATGCTTTGTATTCGTTCCCAATTTCAAATTGCTTCACAAACGCAACATTCCAACAATAATTGGAACCCGCCGTTACACTTCAAAAAAAAATACGTTATCTTGATTGCTATCCCAAAGGCTTTGGCTGCATTTTCATCAATAACAAGCAAGGCTTTGCAAGCCATATTATCCCGAACAATAACAAACATCCATATAGGAATAGCAATTCATTGAATATGAACAACAATCTCGACAAATATCTTTCCGAGCTGAAGGCCAAAAGTTCTTCATCATCCAATAACAGTACTAATAACAACTCGAGTGCCACAACTTCTTCCACAGCTGTTTCCAATAGCTTTACATTTAAAAGTAAATCAACAGCCTCCGTCAGTCAGAATCAAGCACTTCCCACAAAATCAACTAGAACCAATGTAAATAAGACCTTCGGAACAGCAATAACAACCCGATCGAATCCTTCAGCACAAACCACCACTTCTAGTGATACCCCTTCGGAAATATTATCAGCCTATGGATCAATTTTAAATAATAATAACAACAACAACAACAATACCAACAACAGACAACAAAATCACAATGCTCCTTCCATGGCCATAAAGAAACGAAAATTTGACGATTTCCATGAAGAGGATCATCACGAATCTCCGACTGAAGAAAAGCCTTCGTCATTTATCACTGCCTCTACTCTGCTGAATAGCAAGTCGTCCAATACTGCTTTGAATTCCAATAACACCTCATCATCGTTCGTACGACCCAGTGTACGAATTAAACCAAAAGAAAATGGCAGTATCACGAGCAATTTGACTGTCAAAAGTAATAATATCACCACTACTGCCACAAATAGCAACAAATCAAGAAAATTGTGGAAAGACAAAGACGAAGAAAATGCAGAGCTGGACGAGTTAATGTCATTTTCATCCACAAATGGCACAAAACAACAGTCAATTGATGAAATCGTCATTACTGATGATATTCTTGATGAGGATGAACCAATTTTAACACCTCCAGATTTCAACTCCAAAAACAATTCTGAACCTACAGCACAGTCATCGAATAGCAAAACAGGTTTTGACCATGATCCTATTCTTGACGAAGACGTTCTTGGTGTTGATTTAATTTTGGATGAAGAAGAAGAGTATCAACGTAATAATCTCAATGATGACTCCACATTACAGCATTCATCTACCTCAATCAATAAGACTAGCATTGCAAATGGCTCGAGTACTAGTGTAATTAACAAGACCTCTTCGACACCAAAATTTCAACCTCCACCCACAAAGAAATTTACCTTACCTTCAAAAACCAGTAGCTCATCCTCGTCAGAGCCACAAACAACAACAACCAACATACAGGTCTCAAAGAGCATTTTACCAAAAGCCTCAACAAAAGTGGCTCCACAAACACCCAAATTTCCTGCTAAATCTTCCTCCTCTTCGACAGTTCAAAACTCAAAATCTGAAGCTGAGTTACTGGAAAGTTATGACAAATTGTCGCGAGAGCTTGTTGCCCTATTGACAGACTGTTTGGATTATGCTGATAGTCTTGACCCGAATAGCGAAACCTTGATAGATTTCATGTCACAAAAAGCTCAACTCGAAGCGTTGAGGCAAAATCTTTCAGATTCAATGTCAAATATTTCCTCGTCATCAACTACAAGCACCACCAACAATGGTTTTGCAACGCCCTCAACTCCTGCCTTCTCATCGTCTCGCACTGTGACAACACCATCTCCCTCTATTTCTTCTGCTTACGGCAGTAGTAGGCCACAAACAACCTTCTCTTCCTCGACCATTCCAACAAACAATTACAGCTCTTCAAGTAAGAATGTCACTGTTTCTTCCGCCATTAACAGTTATGCGAGAAGTAATAATCACACCTATGAGTTCAATAACAACAATGATGACATGCAAGATGACGACTATTCTCACTATTCCAACTTTGATTCGTCGCCCACAAGCATTAGAGTTGATGATGATGAAGATGTTGTTTTCACAGGCAGTCAAAAGAGCTCAGCATTTCCCACAACAAGCTCATCCAATAACTATGCTGTCAATGTTGATGAAGATGACGGATTTGGTGCAGTTATTCCATTCGATAATAACAATAATGACAACTATTCTTCAAGATACAATAATAGTAGCAGCTCATATTCATATAGCAGCTCGAGCAGTAGCAGTCGAATGCGATCCCAAACACAATCTGAACATGCCTCTACTTCTCACGACAATTCCTATTATGCCAATGAAAATTTCGAATGGAGCAGAGAGCTCAAGAGTACCCTTAAAGAAGTGTTTGGTATCAATTCATTCAGAAATTTACAATTGGAAGCAATCAATGCTACACTTTCAGGAAGAGATGTTTTCATTATCATGCCAACTGGTGGAGGTAAAAGTTTGTGTTACCAACTTCCAGCAATTATTGGTTCTGTAGGTGTGACCATTGTCATTTCTCCACTGCTCTCCCTTATTCAAGATCAAGTCATGTCTCTCATCAACTTGGACATTCCAGCTGTTTTCCTTACGGGTGAACAAGACTCTGAAACAACCAAACAAATTTACAGAGAATTGGCCTCATCAAATCCAAGCTTCCGTCTTCTCTATGTAACACCTGAGAAAATCTCTGCAAGCGCATCATTTGTAAACATTTTACGAAAGCTCTATGATCGTGGACTTTTCAAGAGAGTTGTTGTCGATGAGGCTCACTGTGTGAGTAATTGGGGACACGATTTTAGACCTGACTATCGAAAGTTAGGCGTATTCAAGGACGAATTTCCCGATGTTCCACTTATTGCTCTTACTGCCACCGCCACTTCACGTGTTCAACAAGACATTATTCATCAACTCAATATTAAGAATTGTGTCAGTTTGAAGGGCTCCTTCAACAGAACTAATTTATATTACGAAGTGAGAAAAAAGGCTTCTTTGGAAAAAACTGCAAAGGAAATTTCGGATTTTATCAATGACAAGTATCCCAATCAATCTGGAATTGTGTATTGTTTGAGTAAGAAGGATTGTGAAAAGATGGCTGAAGAGCTCACCTCTCTCGGTCACAATGTTGGAGTGTACAACTCAGACGTAGCGGCAGCTGATAAGCAAGATGTTCATGAAAAATGGAGTCGTGACGAGTTGAAAATTATTGTAGCTACCATTGCTTTTGGTATGGGAATTAACAAGCCGGATGTACGTTTTGTCATTCACCACAGCTTGCCCAAATCCATCGAAGATTATTATCAAGAATCAGGAAGAGCTGGCAGAGACGGTCTCGAAAGCCACTGTATCTTGTTCTATTCATATGCTGATAAAGCTCGTCAGCAAAAATTTTTGGATAATGAAAAGGCTAGCAAGAATGGCTATGAAAACATTAACAAGATTGTTTCCTATTGTGAGAATGATTGTGAATGTCGAAGAGTTGTACAGTTGAGACACTTTGGAGAATCTTTTGATCCAGCTCAATGCAAAGGAATGTGTGACAATTGCAAAAATGAAGCTCCAGTCGAAAAGAAGGACTACACCAAAGAAGCATCATCTTTCCTCAAATTGGTCAAAGATATTGGAAATTTCAAATCGACCATGTCGCACATTGTTGGAGTTTGGCGAGGTTCTAAGGCATCTAAAATTAAGAGCTTACAGCATGATAAATTGGACGGACATGGAGCAGGAAAAGATCTCAACAAGAATGTTGCTGAAATTCTAGTATCGAAACTCATTTGTGATGGATATTTACTTGAAAAAGTTCATGTAAATGAACAGTATGGTGGTAGTTACAGTCAACTCGGTGTTTCATCGTCAGCCGAAAGAATCATTCAGGGACGAGACAAGTTTGAACTTCTCGTGAGAAGCAAATCCAAAAAGACCAAAGGTTCTCTTGAAAAGATGTTGACAAAGGGATCTGCATCCTCTACCACAATTAATTCCAATACAAAGAAGAAGAAGGAGTTTGAATCCATGTTGAGCACTGCCCTTCAAGATAAGAGATCAGAATTGGCGAAGCAGAAAGGTCTTCGTCCTTACAACATTTTGGCTTCAAAAACTTTACAAGAGTTGATCTCCCAACAACCTCTTGATATTGAGTCCATGTCAGCAATCAGCGGAATGGGTAAAAATGTTATGGCAAATTATGGTCTAATTTTCTTGGAATTGATTCGATCCATGAGATCGAAAGAAATGGGAGATTGCCAACCACTTACAGATGCTGAAAGAAAAGAATTTAGTGAAAAGTACAAAACTTCGACCAAGTTGAATATTCGAACAGCAGCTTCGAAAACACCTCAACAACAAATTGAAGATGACAAGAATGATGATGAGTTAGATTTGAATTTGGACGATTTGGAAGATATCACTGATCAAGTTGGCAGCAGTAATGTTAGTGCGGTTGAACACAATCAAAACTCAGATATTGACATTTTAACTACTGAAGAATGGGAAAGTTTAGAAGATTTGGTTGAGCAAGAGTTTGGTGAGCCATCTCAACCTCCACCCAAACCCTCAGCAAAGAACCAACCAAAGTACAGGTTTAAAAATTTATAAAACAACTCTTGATCTGCACAAGTTGCTCTCGAATATTTTCAATTGAATTTTGTTGAACGTTGCAGAAGGAATGTTTATTTCCGTATTGAACCTGTCGTTGTTTATTTTGCTGAACCACATTTTAAATGCTCAAGTTCATGCCATCCAGCGACAATAAATACAACACGCCTCTCCTACACTTGTTTCTTCAACAAATTCTTCTGTTAAAGAACACAACAAAGGCTTCCGCTTTTGTCGCTCACAGTTCATACAGTCAAAGACTGTAGCGGGATTGTCGCCATATTCCTGGCAGGCGTCCCGTCCAAAATTATTAAGAGAATTCAACAGATCTTTGAAGGTCTTTCTAGCTTCCAAAGTTGGCCATTCGTGTGAAATATTATTTCTCGACAAAATTATCAGATCGATTAAAATCTAAAGTTTCATTTACATTTTAGAGCGCCTAAATCCCAGAATTTGATTTAATCTTCTTAATGGAGAGTTCTCGACATCAAATGCACTCGATTGATCACTTAGTGGTATGGCCCAATATCCATAAGTTTGAATAAATGTGAAAAAGTGAAATTTCATATTGCTGGAAATTGCATTATTGTTGCCCTCTTCCTCAGAATGATTTGTCTCATCAACCACACGATGACTATTGTTTCCATTACTGTCATTCAGAGTCATTCCACTACCAAGGCCTTCACTAATTTTTGAGAGAATAATATTTGCAAACCACTCCTCAACACGAGCTTGATTAGTACCTTCTTTCAACACTCGTCCAAAAATATCTTCATATAATTGCATTCGATAACTTTCGAATGGAATGAAAACGGGCTTGTTCTTTTTTGTAGTGTTGACCATGTCATGTGACACGCCAGAATCATTCAAAATTGCAAGAATTCCCTCAACCGAAAACCCATTCATCAAATGCACATGAGGAATGTGATGTTTCAACTTTTCATGCTGATCCAGTTGTAGCTCACGAACTTTTCTCATGACTGTATTCATCGTTTCGATATATTCATCCACACTCAAAGGATTGAGCTTGTGAGTCAATATGAAACATTTGGGAAGAAGTAAACCCTCATCATTCCGACTCGAATCGACAATAGTGTTAGATAGTTCAGGAGTGAAGGATTGATGTTGATGAGGAGGAAGAGAATGATTCTTGGAGGCGAGAGGAGGTAATGGTACTGAAGGTACATCTCTGTGAGGAGCTGAGATCTGAGATGATGGATTAATATCATTTGGCGTGTTGAAATATCGACCTGTGATGAGAGGATTGTGTTGAAGGTAGTTGGTGGTGGGTAATCGTTGGTAAGATAAAGTTGGTGTTGAATCATTGTTGGGAAGAAGTTTGATTTCTCTGGCTCGGATAGAGTCTTGGAGTTGAGGAATGTGTTGTTGCTGAGTAGTGGTTGATTCGTTGGGAAGATGGTGGTTGCTGGTGCTGGATGCGTCTAAAGCATGGATGAAAAAGTCTTGACTGAAAATCAATTCTAGTGGAGTGGTAGGTGAATGATTCATCATCACGGGATGGTTTTCAAGTTGGAATTTTCAATAATAATAATAATTGGTGATGGATATAGGAAGACGATGCACGGGATAGCTGCTTCAAATTAATTGAACCTGAAGAAATATGGTGAGATCACTAGATTCTCTTTCAACACATCCTTTTGATGATGATGAAGAGAATTGAAGAGAGCCGAAACACACAGACGACTGCTCCACGTGGTACAAAAAAACCGTTAATTTGGCCTCACGCACAAGCTTACAAAAGGATATTTTTTTATTTTTTTTAATTCGTTAAAACAAAAATGCACACCTCGTTTGCTCCCTCTCACCATCAGCCACCTTCTGATGATCACCTGCATCATCAAGAAGAAACAAAATATCATCATGGTGAGGGCTTTCAAACATCTTCTTCCTCTCAGCACAACATGATGGATGTACATGATGATCCGCATCCACCTGAGGAACACGATGATCACTTGCGAGAAGACCATCACAATAATAACGGCATGTATCAAGAGTATCTTCATAATGATCATCATCAATCGGCCTACCACGATGTGAGTTATGAGCCTGTTGTAGAAGGTTCACAATCCGTTTACCACCAACACGTACACTCGTCGACGAGCAGTAGTGGTGGAGCCAGTTCTCATCACCATTCAGGCAAGCCAAAGAAAGACCTCCATGAAGTCGAGCTATGGCTTTGCTCGAAACTGAATAGTGATTGGAGTTCGGAACGAATTGTCTCTCAAATTAATGAGGAGACTCTCGAACTCTTCATTGATGACCACTCTCACCATAACTATGACAACTTTTATAACTTGGGTGTTTCCAACTCGCAACTGATCAAACTTCGCTTCATCATGTGCTGCCTCTCCATCAAGAAGAAGCAAATGACTCCAACCCTTGCCTCTTACTTTTGTACATTATTTAAGGTATGTTGTATGTTGTTGTTGCGAGTTTTTTGACACAACCGTGTTGTTCGTGTTGATGTTTTGTTCGTAACGTCTGCAATGGTCCAAACTCGCTTCTCCAATTTTCACAACAACCACCTGTTATTATATTTCATCCCTGCTGCTGCATTCTGGATGACTCGATTTTTTTTGTTAATAATTTGGTTGGTTTTTTGTTCACTTGCCACTTTCACTTTTCTTTGGGACCTTCGCTTACAATGATTGTTGTAACTCAACATTTATTCTGTGGCAACAACAACAAATGCATGTGTGAAACAATACCCTTCAATGTTGCACTCTATTGAACCTCCTCTTGGTTTCATTCCCTTCCGTATAGAATATTATCGAAAATAAGCGTGGAGAAGATGACTGGGTCAGAATGATGGCAGAAATACTCTATCTATTCCCTGAACATTCATGCATTAGGACCGATATTCAGAAAAGCATACTACACGAGCTCGAGATGAGTGATGAATATGAAGCGCATGAAAATGACTCTCCGCAACGATACTTTCAACAAGCTATCAAACACTTTCAGGCCCTTGCTATGAAGCAAGATGATGAGAATTCGTCATTGTCATTACAAAAGCTTTCCTACTCTCCTGCCACTTCACTCAAACCAACAGTCTCCAAGTACTTGAATGTTCATCCAGAGAGTATCGATAGAGCCATGAAAGAATTGGAGGAGAAGAGAAACTTTCTCGAAGAATACTCCAGCACGGATGGAAAGAACCTCAATAGCAATCTATACTCACTTCGTCACTACCAACCTTCCAACAAACACTTCACTCTAAGATCATCTGCCTGTAAAAATCTCATTGAACCACTTAATTATTTGGACGAGCTAGAGAACGAGTCCTCTAAGAAGAATGTCAGTGTGAAAGTTTCACCTCTCAAAAAGCTCACTCCTTCTAGACCTCCCTTATCTTCATCAGGATCTACCTCAACTCCAACCAGTGCCAATCTCAATAAGAACAAACTCCCTGGACTCAAGAAAATCTCTTCAAATTTACCTTCAACACCTAAGACTACTCTCTTAAAGACTCCTCCTCCTTCACATACTCCCACGACTCAACTCATTTCACCCCCATCAGCTACTTCCAACTCTGCTCCTAGATCTGTTTTTCTCGAAGATTCGATTGCCTTACAGAGAATTAAAGAGCAGCAACAAAACGAGAAGAAACGAACCTCCAACAAACAGTTAACAGAAGAGCAGAAACTAAAAGAAAAAGAACGAAAGAAGCAAGAAAAGCAAGAGCTCAAGGAAAAGAAGGAGAAGGAAAAGCTCGAGAAGAAGAAGCAAAAGGAAGAGCTCAAGAGGAAGCAAATGGAGGAAAAGAAGGCTGCTCAACAAGCAGCTCTTGCCAATGGAGGAGCAGCCGGAACAGGACGAAAACGTAGAAAGAACAATCCTGCCAATGCAACACAAGACAATGCAGATCAGAATTCCATGTTGAGTCCTTCACAGGATCCAAATGTTGCAGCTGGAATGCAACACGCTCACCCCATGTATGGTACCATGTTGAATCAGGCTGGTTATTTGAATCCAATGTTTGCAGCCAGCGCAGGAACTCCAGGAGGCTTCCCACCATTTGCTGCCGGTCAGTATGCAAACTTGTTGTCGAACACGTTCTTTTCACCTCCACCTGGTACAGCACAACAGGGTACTCCACAACCCAATCAACCCGGAATGCCATCTGTTTTAATGCCCAACATGGGAAATATGCAAGCTCTAGGTAAACCTCCACAAGGGGATCAGACTAGTTTCACACAATTACTCGGTATCAACTCGTCACCAAACACAAGACCACCCAATAATTTATTGCCTCCACCATTTGCACCACCAACTGGCGTTTCATCATTTCCAAATGTATTATTCGCTCCAGGAGATCCAGCCTCAATGAACATGCTCATGAGAGGTGCTCAACTTGGTGCTAATCCTTCTGCAGGACAACCTCAAATGCGTCAACCACCAAACTATCCAGTGAGTAACTTCCAACAACCATCTCCTACTACGACTACGACTGCTGCTACTCAGAATCCTCCTCAGACTGCTCAAACTGTAGTCAGTGATGAAGAGAGAAAGGCCAAAGTTGAGACCTATCTCAATGGCAATATTTTGAAAGATTGCAATAGGGTATCGGAGGAAACACGAAGCAAAATTTTCAACTTTTTGATAGGCAACACAAACTCAGAGGGTGGCTTTGAAGACAAGCTTCTCATTCATGAAGAGGTTGATAATGATGAGAAGAGACAAATTTATTTCCATATGGATCACACCAATCGAAAGTGGAAGAAGATTATGCAAAAACAGAATAATATCCATAGCGGATTAGAATAAATGAATCGTTGGTTTTGCGTTTGAAATTTGTCACACGTGGTACCATTTCGTTGCTTGGAAGGTCTCTCACTTGGGATTGAAATTTCATCATTTTCACATCAAATTGATTGGGAAGGACGAATAAATTTTGTTCTTGCATTCACTCGAACTGATTTTCACGCAACCTGTCAACTTGTAGCATTTCTCAATTTCAAATAAAACAAAAATTGTTCACAACAACCTTCAATCATACACTCCATCATCATGCAAAGTCAAATCATGACTTACACCAAATTCGTGAGAAGCACTCTATTACGAGTGGCCAACAAGGAAACTGCAGCTGAACAAACCAAATACTTTAAACATGTAAGTGCACTTGCCCGAGGACGACCATTGGAAAACGAGTTAGTTACTCAACCGAATCATGATGCACAGGTCATTGATTTTCATGGATTAAAGGCTCCGATGGTAGAAAAGTGTTGGAAGGAATCACTCAAAGATCCTCTTCAAACGAAATTTCCAAATGTTTCGGATCAGTTGAAAGTTGCCTATGAATTGATGAAGAGTAAATATTTTGAAGAGAAGAATGTTGGAATTAAGGTGAGTGAAGCAATGATGAAATGATTGAAATATTTGAACCATTTAATGATGATATTATTGAAATATTTCTAAATTTGGAAAAAATTATTGGTATGAAATATTGGAATATACCTCATCAGATACTAGCTGGAAATGTTTCAAAAATTATTCCAAAACGAAAAAAGAAAAAGACTGGACAAGATTCCATAGAAGATGCATTGAACGGCCTAAAAGTCATTACCGATCTTGATGAACAATTATTTCAAGATGAACATATTTATGATTGGGGAACTTGTGATACATTGAGGTAATTATCATGACATGAATATTGTTGATTGATCATTTATTATAGTTCTCAAGTAATTTGTGAATTAATTAAGAGAGATTCTTCATTGGGTTCAATTGTTCAGCAATGGAAAGATTCTTCAAATATTTGGCAACAACGAAGTGCCTGCGTGAGTTTTGTCAAAATTGCTAAACATGGAGAGTTTAATGATATTATTTTTGATATTTGCTCCACCACAGTTCAAAATAAGGAAAGATTTGTGCAATTGGGAACGGGATGGGTGTTGAGAGAATTGAGTTTGGCAGATTTGGATGCTGTGACCATGTTTATTAAACGAAATTATTCTAATTTCAGTCGAGAAGGTCTGAGATATGCCATTGAAAAGATGGATTCCAAGTTGAAATCGAAATTATTGGCTTATTCAAAGGGAGATTCACAAAGTGAGGTTGAAGAGGAATCGTCTGAGGAGAGTCATGGCGCTAGTAGTGGTGAAGAGATGGAAGATCAATATGAAGAATAAATTACCATTTTTTCAATAAATTGCTGAATGTTGCTGATCAGGGTTGTTCACCCAAAACGAGAACAAGCACAGAGCTCTCTTTTAAAAAGTGTGAGAGTGAAGTTTATTAGTGAATACGGTGAAAAATTGTTTGGGTTGATGACAACTTGGTTGAATCTCCAGAGTGACAAATTATTCTGAAGTCGACATTAAATAATGAATTCTCATATTCAATGCTGTAGTGATTAATACTTTCATCTTTTCCCATTTCCACAAATAACTACCAGCTTCTGCATGAGGAGGGAAATAAATCTCATCTGCCATTGATGGATAAATCAAATTCTGATACCACATATGACCATGGAATAAATCATGTTCGTAAATTCGAC